>NC_064877.1:82500-140000 GCF_943734665.1 Anopheles aquasalis | reverse complement strand
TCCATAAGGGAAACTATTTACAGAATAATTATTTACAATTGCTCTTCGATCTGATCCACGCTAACGCAAAGCTCATGTTACCCCAAACTGGCATAGCGCTGGTAAATGCCCCCGCGTGGGAGAAGTTTCGGTGAAATCCGTCAGTTTTATGTAAGAAATGAGAATGATGTACTCTTCATGCTGTACACTTTCTGCTTTTCGTCGCGGATATCATCTGAGTATTTTCGGGCCACCGTGGTTGGCCATCACAAATAGTAACTTCCGAGGCACTTTCTAAGGCACATTGCAGACGGAAGAAATAAGAATTTTGGACGACTCTCTGCCGTTCTCTGCATTCATTGTAAGATAAATTTCAACATTCCAACGGTTCTAATGTAGTGAAAATAGCTTTAGTGCGGTGCCAGTAGAATGCTGCGCCCTCTTGAGTGATGTTACCCGGCCTTTAAATCTGTTCTAAGGCCTTGATGCCGACCTCAGCAAGTCTAGAAGCAATAGACGAAAGGAAACAACATTAACGATTAACAGGGAACTGTGTGCATGCGAGCGTTCCTCGGCAACATACCTGTAACCTGAGCGAGTTCATCTCGTAACCACCTTTACTCTGCATCTGGTTCTGTATGGCGGAGAGATGGTTTGTCGATAGTTCTACATCATTTGATCCAATGTGACCTAAAAGATAGACGGATAACGGATGCATGCGTTAGCGCACAATGTTTTAATTGGCAGCCATCTCATTCGACTTACCAGTGTGAACAAAGTTGGTTGGATTGCCAATCATTGATCGATCAATCCGAAGCCGCTGATGGTGTCTCCGACGCCGGGGGCTTTGCGGCTGGTGGAAGCAACAGGAGAACCACTGCAACCATATGTCACCAGTGCTGGCCATCTTCTTGCCGGTAACCGCTGGGCTGCGCTTTTGCTCCACGGTGGCTGCTTACGAAGGGGCTAGTAGTGAGCAAATTGATCGTGGTTCGTCTTGAGCGGCCACGTGCTCTGCAAAGGAAAATGAACAATAAAGAAACTGAGTTGTAGATTTAATGTACTCCTAATCATTGTGCTCGAAGAAGAAAGTAAAATCTAAATCCGATGGTCATGTAGTTTCAAAGCGGTCAATTTCAGCATCCAGCAATATTTCCAAAGTGCTCAACAATTAGGTACAAAATTGAACCCATACTGAATCAAGGTTTCAGCTGAACATTGAAAGTGAAAGGGATGAAATCATTCCAAAAAATCATTTAAAACCTAAAATGCTCAAAAAGGCTTTTAAAAGGTTATAGAAGCAACATTGGTGGCCGCGTTGGCGTACTGCGGGGTGTTGACGATCAAGGTCAGCCGATCGCAAGCAAATCAGAAGGCAGCATCAATTCAACGGGCACTCATGCCGTACAGAACACATCTATTGGTGGCTTGTAACGAGAATGCTGTCCCTGGTTCAATTGGAACTGATATAGATTGAATATTGACTGATTTTAAAATATATGGATCTGTATAGTTGGAAATTATTGCAAGGTTAAATAAACAAAACTTCAATTGATCGAAATTTAACTTGCTTCAACGCAAAACCCATGACATTCAGGTCAGTGACAGAGGACAGAATTCCTCACCCATCGTGGCATGAATAATAATAAGATAGCGTTCAGATAGCCAAGGTTAGTTTACCATATCCATTTCAGCCTGAATGACAAATTAAATAGAACGTAGAAGCGTATTATTTCCGAATTTGTTGAACGATAACTATTTTTCTCGTAATTTACATCAGCGCGCAAAAACGGATTCATGGTTCAGTTTTAATCAGTGTTATAGGTGCTTATTCTGTAACTTTCGATTACGATGGCCTCAGGCGTTCGATTCATTTGGTTCATTTTGTGTTCATTTGGTGTTCACGATCGCCTGCATGTCGAGTGCATTTTTGTGGTCGACAGCTGGCGTTCTGTTTACATCGAGCATCGAGCATCTGAAAAACAGTTACAGCGTCCTGATTGTGCATCAATAATTTCTTTCTGCTAATCGTATACTATTATTACAAAGGTTAAGTCGTTTTTATACCGAAAAAAACAAGTAAATTAACAGTTTTTTTACTTCAAACTGTCATTTTGAATTGTTTATTGTTTTCGAAACGTTTCGAAATTCGCATGAATCATCGAACGCCTGAGGCCATCGTAATCGAAAGTTACAGAATAAGCACCATAATCTATGCCTACACACCAGTGGTTGCTGTTAACCGCATTATTACCGAATGAAGAAGACGTTAAGTAGTCTAAACCACTACCCAGAGTTCTAAGCCACAGCACATGTACGAAGCTCGCCAAACGAAGGGCACGTCCTCCTAAAGTCCACTGGGACGACGGACTTGTACGGAGCGGTGAAGCATTTCAAACGTTGTTTGATCGATTTTACTTTTTATTCCCTTATTGGTGGCAGCAAATCACGTTGGAACGAGAAGAATGCTGTTGCCGCGCAATAATTTTGCTTCGTTTTCCAGTCATGTGTGCCCGAACCAAAGCACGGCATCATTTGCATTGACAATTGGTTGTGGTTCATGGTTAACCATATGCGGATGGATTCTGGGCAGGGTACGGCAAAGCAAGGACAGATATCGATTGTGCACCTCGTTGGGTGTGATTTGGCGCTCAATGTGGATACCATGCTCTACCCATTGCCCGATTGTGCACATTCACAGATTGCATAACATCGGCTGCATTGGTAGAGATGGTAGATGGTAGACGGTGTATCAGAAATACGACCTTCCGACGAGTGAGAGGGTTGTGAGGTATGCGTGAAAAACAACAAACCAGCCTCCATCCGACATTGCCAGTACTAGGCATCTCAACACCTCGCTACCATCTCCGGATACGATGAACTCTGTAATGATGCTGGGGAGGTTTTTAATGAAAAGGATGAAAAATCGTACGCATACGGAGCAGCTAAGTTTAAGTTACATAAATTATAGTCCCACGAAGGTGTCCATAGGTAGCAGATATCAATAAGCCACCGTCATTAGATCGCGTGCCCTCTTTTAGTCTACTTTGATTAACTTCATCAATCTTCATCTAACCCCTACGATCGACGGGTTCTCTTTGGTTGTACAATTCTGTCTGTGTCGAAAGACCATTTCATTATTTTAAATGTCCCGCACGACCCTGCATTGAGGTGGCATCTCAACGTTACGCAACAATGGCACCATAAACCAGGTCAGACCGCGCAAGGAAGAAAAGCAGCCGGTCTGTCGTTGTCTTGGCCTGAGAGTTCACACTTTCATCTGAAAAAAAAAATCCACTGCAATGCATCGTCGTTCTGTTGCAGGCGCATTTCGCGGAAGTAGGCGCTACGTCATCATTTTCTCTTTCCTCCGGTTTATTCCGGAACCGCCTTTCCGGGAGATGAACAATTCTTCTCTTGTGTCACACCTTACCGATGTTTGAAGATCAGCAAAGCCGAGATCGGTCCAGAGAGTTGCTTATCTCTTTTACTGTGGCAATAAGGCCGGATCCGCCTATGAGATGAAACAGGTGCCAAAGTAGATTTAACAAAAGAAAGTGAACTTCAAAGATGGGTGATCAGTGCATGAGATAGATCGCTTTCACTGACCTTTGTGAAACAGATCGAAAAGAGATTGATACTTTCGCTAATATATTAAGACTACTGATAGATATAAACTTGTTTAATATTACAAACTCCCTAACCAAAGATGAAAATTCGTATTTTACTGAAAAATTCTTCCACAAAAAGGGCTCATTTTATGGTCCAATTTATTGACAGCTTCTAGGCTCTCAGCTGTACCAAATCTATACTTCCATCAATAGCTCAATTACATCTTAATTTCCAAGGTTGCAGCAAACGACGGCCATCAGTTTCATCGAGTCAATGACAAGCAGTCTCATTTTCATTAAACTTTCCTCCATGCGCCCACCTGATTTTGCAAGATGCTGTAGCTGAAGGATCGCTGCCGATGATGAACCGGAAAGACCGATGTTGCTGCCATGTAATCTCATTCAATACTGCTTCCGCACGTCGATCTCGCGCGTATGCGTAACATAGAGAGTTGTCATAATTAACATTTTCACGCACCGCACTCTTGAGGTAGCGCAGATCGATGAGCGATGCCGGAAGCTATGCCATGATTCCGACAACGCGATGAGAAGCTCACGGTGCGATGGAGTTCGGCGATGATTATCCCGATAGTAGAAACCATGAAGCTTCTCCAATTACCACATAGATCGGTATGGGTGAGCCACGAGCTCCGGGTGGAAACCGGAAAAATTTCTTCAAGTCGTCGTGCTGTGTTTCAAGAAATCAATCATCATAGACTCGCAAGGATTGAGGGTGAAGCAAAATGGAAAGGACAAAACAAAGTCCCCGGTGATTCTTGAAACCGGTCCATTGGCAGACTGGCCCGGAAGAAGAGCAAATACTGGTCGTCTGGCTGGAAAATGGTCTACGTTCACGATGATGCTTGCTCCCTTGGTTGCCCTTCACGAAGCATAAATCAACGAGAATCGAAGTCCGCGTCTGGTGACGGCGACAACTTTTACCAACCAGGAAGCGACAGAGCATTGGGAATCAGGTTTGTATGTGGTGCCACTACTTGGATGGCCCTTGCCCAACTCACCCTGCCAGTTCCGCTCGCTTCAGATACGTGACATATCTGCCAAGACCACGGTTGCTGCTGCCGCTGCTGCCGGTCACCTTCTTTCTGACCCGATTTAGCAACCAACGGGGAATCACAGCATGCGCCACGTTGTCTAGATGTTGCCTGGCTCGTGCTATTATCATTAATCTAATTAATGGAATCGCGAACTGGTTGAGAGGACATGGAGAACATCTTTCCGCATACAGACTACGCATACGCATGAAGAAATGTAAGCAGCATCGGCTAAATTAGGTCAACTACTTGGCGTGCAGAAACAGCTTCTCTCCTCAGTTCAACTTTTCAACTTTCAGAATCCAGGCCCGGTCAAAATGCATACATTCGGAGCGAGCAGCCGTGGGTTCTGAAGGGTTTTTTGCTCTCACCGGTCATGCTGCCCTGTGGCCATATTATTTACACAATAGCTCACTACCATGCGAATCCCAAGCACTCGGCTTCACTGCACTTTGCCGTGACCAGCGCTCCATTTAGCGAAAGTGAAGTGGCTATCTACTAGCAAGTATGTGCTCCATAGCGAAGCGAAGATGGATTTGGAAAATTTTGCTTTTCCAGATAAAACAGAGTGAGTCGCGGTAATCGCGGTATCACTTGCCTCAAAAATGTCTTCGAAATCATGAACCAAACCGGCCACGATTCGAATTCCCGTATGCACTTCTCTTCAAGCTTCATCACGCTCCTGGACGGCTGCATGACCTCTTTTTCCGTTTCTATTATTGGTTGCCATTTAAATAAGAGGAGTTGTACAAGCCAGGGGTGTTTTAAGGAATCCCGATCGCGCTGGTACTTGAGTTTGGTTGTGCTCATTCCATCCCACTTACGATCTGCGGTGCGGTGCGTCGTGACCGGGATTCCATTCGATTTTAATACCTTCGTAAACAAAACACTTTCCATCGGAACCTGACCAGCACACGATGCGGATATGCGAGCAGCATGCTTTCGATTGCACCACACGATGACGGAAGATCCGAGCATATTTTGCAATGTATTCCGTTTCCAACAATACCTCATTACTATTCGCATTGCTGTAGTTTTATGCTGGGGCATCGATAACAGTTGGTTATCGATTAGCATGATCAACAGTAGTTATGCGCTTCAGTACAATCTGTAGTATCTTTGATATCGAATATAATGGTTTAACATTGATGATTCATACATTCACAACGATCTTTCTAGTTCTTAAACAGCTAATGAGTCAATAGACGGGTCGCGCTCGAAGTGTTCTTTGTTGGTGAACTTGCGTGATTGTGTGATTTGCCGGCGGCCACCACGCCATTCCAGCTGACCGATAACGCCCACCAAAGATGCCAATAAATAATCAGACACCGCTTGCGTCGTGACGTGAACCGTTGCCTTGTTTTATCGCAATGTTGAGACCGCCACCTCAGAAGAAGCGAGACGTTAGCCTATTCAATAAAGCAAACCCGTGAGGCGAGTCACGATGAGTCAGAATGAACAGGGCGTACGATTCAGTATGTTGGAAGCACCAAAAAGAGGGGCTTTTTACCCCCTTTTTTCATTCCAATGTATTCCGCGCATTACTTTTTCTCATATTCTAACTTTACTCCGCCAAATTTACTCCATCGTACCGAGGTAGCTAGGTTGCGTTGGCTGTTATGCGATGGACTCTGGAGCTAGACCAATCAATGGTTTGGACGATAGCGGAGGCGTTGACCGGATTTTGGAAACGTAAAAAGAGAATATTACACGAGTGGGAGCAACAACAACGTTCGATGCAAGGGTGTACTGGTTTTATTATCTTTGTAACAAAACTTTTGCGAATGCCTAGACTATAGGATGCCTGTAAAATACTGTGATTCTCGATCATCATCATGAGTCATTGTTTCGTACCTTGGTTTTCGTGAGTGCTTTGCAAAAAACATTTGCATGCATATCGCACAGTAAGAAAGTGAATTATACGGGATGAAAGATGCATGACGAGTTCGTGTGACTCATTAGAGAACGTGAATAATGGAAGTGTGATTACGTTGCGTTGCCTTTGAATCGCAGCAGAATCATCACATGCGAAATCATGGAAGAGACCAATCATACAAGTTAAAGAATCATTATAAAGAAATTAGTGCGTCACAGTACAAGCGATTCTCCTTCGTAGTAGCGATAATTTCCGGAATGTGGCAATCAATCGGTAGCTACCTGGAAGAGATAGCAGAAAATGATAAACTTATCTAATGTCCATACAGATAACCTAGAAAAACATACCGCCAGAACAGCGCAATTGCTCTGCGATCTTATGTTGGCTAACGTGTTTTCAAGGGCCTCTGAGGTCCTCTCGTACGGGGTGTTGAAGAACGTTGGACGTCATCGGTGAAATGTTTGCGCCAAATTGAGTTCAACGGTATCAAACACACGTGAAATTTGATCGTGAAAATCAATTTCCCGCTAGCAACAGTGGGACGAAAGTTGTGACCACTCGTTACGTTGAACACCACCAGATGGAGGACAAAGATCCAGCAAACAAGCAACGGCACCGCTTGTTGCCCCTTTTTTACGCTAAACTGATCACCTTGGTCCCTGATCATCTGATGACAACGGCACCTAGGGGTCCCCAACGATTTTCACCTTTCCAGAGTAGACTCGCTGTTAGTGGGCGCTTCGAAGATGCGCAAATCGTTTTATAGAGACACGAGTTCGTCGGTCAGATACGTTTCCCAAAACAGCCTTGTCTAACGGCACTATCCGTTTGCTCCAATTACGTCAAGTGTTTCGCCTCGTTATCATGCGCGAAACTTGCGATAGTCCCGGGCGGTGGCGTAGCTGCAAACGTTATGTTTGTGGCCCCTTTTTTGTTCAACAACAACTTAACAGTTTTATGGGAATTAAATTGCTTTAATGGAATGAATTTCTTAAGATTAAGGTCATCTGGTTAGCACGCATCTACTTTAAACTTTTCGCCTAGATTTCATCTTGAGGCATCGAAGCTGCACGATTTGATGCGATGAGAAAGTAATAGGCGATCATTCATGTTTAGGTCTTCCGAAGTATCTCGATCGGATGATAATTGGATACTATTTCAACACATTCAGTGGCCACTTCCCTATGGTCCGCGCATCACCGGCAACACGTAAACCCGATTGACGCTTTCAAAATGACTCAAGTCAAGAAAGACATGCGATCGTCTGAATTATGCACACCCGTGAGACGTGAATGATTTCGCAATGGTTTAATTATAAAGAGTGATCCGAAGACCGACCATCTCGCGAATGGCGGAGGAATCCATTAGACCACACGCTGCCAAACAAACCCATCATAACTTTCGGTGATTCGTTCGGAATGCACAGCCACGCACACACATCAGATCGGTTCCGATTGCAGGGTGGTCTTCGTCGTATCAGCGGGTCGGCCTTAAGTTGGGTTGTCGAGATGATGGTCTCGATGATGCACACACCCGATGTGTCACGCACCATTCGAGCGCCAGACAATATGCTGCTCACGCTTCCCAACCATCGCCGCAGCGGCAAAGGGAAATGCATTCGGAAATTGCGTTCATTGGGGAAGAGATTCTCTAATTTCATCGACCATAAAGTTTAAAGCCAATCTCCATTTGAATTCCCTTTCTAGAAGAGTCTGTCGTAATGACCTAGATACGATCTACGCTTGTAGCATTCCCTTTTCAAGAATCTGATGGTGATCATTCTAGAACCGGACTCTTAAAATTCGAGTTGCTATCTTCTGGCTATTTCGAAAGACACCCAATGCGGTTTTGTATTTCATTCAACGATCCTCCAATAGGCAAAGTTCGATAGGAAGTACTGCAGCCACAGAAAGACACTAGAGGATGTACAGGTCCAAACACACAACTGATCGCTACGTGGGAAACTACCGACAACAAATGAATAACCTTTTTTTGACCAGCGAATAGCTTTTGCCCCTTTTTCGAGATTGAATAACCGCGAAACAAAAAACCCAGCGCGAATATAAATTAATTTCCTTCCAAACATTCAAAATACCATTAAATGTGATGATTGTATCTGTGTGTATGTTTTTCCCACAGAATCATAAGCGAACCAAGGCGCAATTTCCGTGACTGAGCTAATCCGGGTTCCGAGGGGTGGGGGTGTTGCTTGAGAAGCTACAGGTTTTGACTGTCGTGCACATGTACCAGTGGACACATTCGAACAACGATAGCCACGAGCGATCCATTTCCTTACAACCGATCGTTTCCGTTTAATCGTATGCCACCCAAAATGCAGGTTTTAAAGCATAGCCCGGGGCTGATCTCCAGCACGATCCAATCAATCAGACGCAATTTGTTGGCTCCATGTTGGGGGGAAACCCTCTTGGGCTACACAGGTGGAACACGGACACTTGCAGCGAAGGAAAAGAAAAGTTTTATGATCTTTTAAAGATCAGATATGCGACACTTTCAGGGGAGGGTTATCTAAGAAACTATAGTTTTCTTTGATGGTTAGTTCCGACGTATTGCGAAACCACCATTCCTGAGGCAACGGTTTAGCTATTTCATCAGCCGTCTTGGGGTCCGAATGAGCAGCTCCAGCGTACGGAATGCGGAAGGGAAACAATGCATTCTTCGACGGTGGCCTGGGAGTGGCACAGCATAACGATTACTAGTGAAACCCCATATAACCAATTTGGGGCGCTTATGGTCTCGAGAGGAGCAGCCTTCAAGACTCTCGGGATGAAATATATCTCTTTAAACTAATCGAAGAAAGCACGAAAAGACTACCATCACAGTGGGTTCGTCCATTACGGTTCGTGAGCACAAGAGTGTGTAATTCAATCAACGCAAAAAAAAAAGACATGCAGTCCCTATGCACTGGTTGATTTACGCGAACGCTACGGAAGTCCGGAATCGGTTCAATCAATCGATTTGAAGGACCGCGCGAACAGTGATTTACGGATACCAAATCTCGGTCTTCGGTAGAGAGTGTTACAGGAGCTCTGTCTCGAAGATTTATTTTTTCATCGACCAGCCCACAGGAAAGTGAAAGGTGTAGTGTGAAGCTTGAGGTTGGCCGAACCGCTAGTAGGAATTACAGTAGCAGTAGGTTGGATGGTACACTTCAAGACAAGTCGAGCTCGCTTCACTACGACTCCGAGACAAATCAGAACGCATGAGACAATCTGAACTCGGTGGCCTAATTTTACCTTCACATATATTCATGTTGAAGTCGTAACCATAAAGCTGTCGCTGCGATGCGATAGCTAGTTTCTTGCTGCAAGAGAACTCGTCTGATTAAATGAGACAAACGCGTAGGGAGTAGGAGATCTTCTGTTTTCATTTTTATACTCGGAACGTATTCCTCTACAGTTTACTTTGGCTATAGTTATATACAGACTTTCAATGTAAAGTAAAGCGGCCGCGTTCTGTTGTCCAAGAGAGGCAACAGTGTTGGCCTTCAACCTTCCTTGCAGACAACCGTCTGACTTCTACTGTTCGCCTTATTTGCACACAGAAGGATTTGCAGCTGCTCACGCAGATAGCAATCGTAAGCTGCGAGTGCAGCAACCCAGAAGCATAAAAGAAGAAGCCGATTCCCAGCCTTTAGCTGTAAGCGTTTAGCTTCCGTTGCACGCGGGAAGCATAGTTTCTCTCGACCTGCAGCGTGCAGATCGCCCGAAGACGTGCTCAATGACACCGACAACCGGGACGTACCTGAAGCTCATGTCACGTGATGGTGAACTTTTTATTACGTTTTATGTTGCAGGCAAGCCGGCGCACTCCATCCACAGAAGTACACAGTAACGAAGGTGCTCTCGCCTATATCTGGATGTTTCGTCTGTTTGTCGTGACTGGTTTGGCATCATGGCGTCGCCTGGAGGTGGAAGGCTTACCATTAATTAAATTACGCTCCTGTTCCCTGTTTCCCGATATTATCGCCCAGTAGTATGGTATACGCTCAGCTGCCGGTTTATGTGTTCCGTTGTTTGGTCAGTTTGAAGGACAGTAGTAGCAGGTTTTTGACAACTTTCAAGGATCCTCTAGAGCAGGGGTCTCAAACTCATATAGACACGCGGGCCTCTGTAGAACATTTATGGCGAATGATCGTTGCCCAAGTCACTCATGATTCGTATATGTAGATTTCAAGAACAGTATCAGAGCATCCACTCTGCCTAACGTATGATTTCATCTCGGTAGGCGCTGCTACATTGGAAATCATACATAAGCTGGTAAACACTACAATTGTTAGAAAAAATAAACGACGTTATGATCAATGTTACCAGACCAAATTTGAACTGAACTGCCATTTAGCATGTAATGTTTTACCATTTTCCAAATCACTCTTTCCTCAAATCGCTCGATGCCGGAACATGGCGCAGTTTATTCGGCATCGTCGTCGTGGTCAAAAATGAACAGCGCAGAAAAAAAAGAACAGAAATCGTTCGAACATAAAGTGCCGCGGTCAAACGTGACGGTCACTTGTGACATCGGCTAGCCGCGCCGGGGTCATTTTACCTGGTTGGAGCAGCATCATGTATGACGAGTTACACACCAACTGACATTCCAAACAATAAAACACATACACGTGCACGAGAGATAGTCCCAACATGTTCCAATGCCAATTGGTTGTCGCTGTTAGGCCGACAGGCCGGTTCGCCAGAGGGCAGTTGTTTATTGCTTCTACTGCTAACGGCCTTATCCACCTCACCCCTTTACCGGCGGATTAGCCACATAGACACGATTTGTCACACGGCTTGTAGGAACGAAGATACAGCAACTGTGTGTGTAGTGGGAACATGCTTTCTTTTTTCATAAAACATCAAATCAACCCACAGAAGCCGGTGGAAATCTATTTCATACAACCCAATGATGGCGAGGCGGAAGTTCACGCGTGTCATGTGAAACGCGCAAACGAGTTCGACTCAACAATGTCGGGGGAGACGGTGTTTTGGACACATTTTTTTGTTTTCGAACCGATCGCTGGATTTTAGGAGAGTGTAGCTAGTGTCCGAGGCAGTTGGGCGAATAGAGTTTTACTTGTTTTCCATTATGAAACGGTCATTAAGACGGTTGGTAGAACATTGGTCACCATACAAAAGCATGGACGTAGTGCTTTCTAGTGTTTATTGTCACTTTCTACTACTTTATGGACCGCTTCCAATGGAATTAATTGAAAAATCCAATTGACTCGGTTGGAAGATGCCAAACTGGCTCAAACCAGATCAGTGGAAAGAAGACTGGAGGCTCGTGACTCTTTCTCTATCCGCGAAAAAAAAAGACAGACACACACACAAGATGGACAAAGAAAGCAAAAGCAGATGCCACGTAAAAGAAAGACACTGATGGAAGCGTAGTCAACCGTATAAATCACAGTTCCGTCATGGGTGTTTTGACGCTCGCGCGGTTTTTCTCCATCTGCCAGCCAGGCCGGCTAAAATATGTTCACTATTGCAACATCGCGTCCACAGTTTAGCGGAAAGTGTGCATACTTTCACTTCACTCACTATAGCATCTGAGACGGTACGAATTCCACCATAATTTCCCGTGAAGGTTTAGAAGTGGAAAATCGGTGAGATGCTGAAGCTGAACCGAGACCGAGAGCGCATCGCGTACCGCTACATTGCTCCTAATCGAGCAGCGCTAACAAGCTTAACGGCTTTACAGTAATTTCTGAGTATAACAATTGTATTAATTTAAACGATTTTGTTGCTCTCGCGATGTTGCCGATGGTCATATTAACGCTGGCTGTTGAACATCGATATATATGTTGTTTTTTTTTTCAACGTAAAAAGATCCAACCCTACAGCATAAGAATGGATCTCATGGGTTCGTGATTGCCGCAAGACAACAAGGCAATCTAGCGAATGAAATGTATCGCAATTATACTGACCAAGTGCCGTAATGAAAAGCTGAACAACTCTCGGATGTCTTGAGCATTCTAGTTTTGGGTTTTGCTTTCGAGCCGTGTGATCCAGTCCGATGGTACGGTCTCTGTTGAGAGGCTCTGCTGAGAATGGACAGTGGACGGTAAGAAGTGAAGATACTCCATCCATCCATGTATCGCGCAATTCTGTCTGCTTGTACACGATCTGTTACTTGGTCTGTAAGGTAATCTGTAGCTGTCTTTGGCCGAAGAATACCAGCACCGCGAGCGCTTAGGTGTCTCCAAGATTGATAGTGTTTATGCAAATGCCATTTCAAGATATCGACACTCGAAGTCAAGAGATCTAGCATGTTGGAAAAAATATTTCTTTTCGAATTCCTATCCACACCCAGTCGAGCTGCAACAGAGAAGAGGCCACAATAGCAATAATAGAGATTGTGAATGAATTCTACATGGAATGGCAAGAGGAATCCTGAGAAAGACAATAACGACAAAGCAGCTAGGTGAGTCAGACTTGGGTTTAGCATGCACCGCGCAGCATACAGCAAAGAAACAGCTCGTACAGTCGCACTACTTTTGAAGAGCCGAGATTCAAATGGAGCTGACACCTCGATGCTTGCCGGTATCGTTGAATGCATCGTTTGCACTTCCGATTTCGAGACGAGACGGGAAGGTAATTAATTGAAATCGCACACCCGCTGTCACCCAGCGGCTGTCAGTTGACGGTGAAAACGGTGAAACATTATCTGATCCAATCATCACCGTCATGTCCCCAAGCTCGTCTCGTGCGAAACGACAGCAGACACAACGGTACGCTTCTGGCTTCTGACTCATCTCGCTGCCCGATTGTCGTCTGCAATCGTCTGGAAAAATCGTCTGGCCTGGTCGTAGTAGATCAGATTTCAAACCGCAACATCTACCTCTACCGATCGGCTCAGTTCCACCCAGCTCCATAGCTTGTGCGAGTTCCGTTCCATAAGTTTTACCAAAAGGCAACTGGAGCACCCGGACTACCCGGTGCGTGAAATCTAAACCGGTCAGCTCCCCAAAAAGTTCGGTTAATTTGTTTGTCTAAGATACGTCGGTGGGTTGGCTTCCATTTTTAGAACCGGTACCTCTAACGTTTCGAAGCATCCATTGAATCCGTTGGCTCCGTATCCGCTAGCGCAGAGGTGGTTCTGAGCAGCCGAACGTACCGAACGAGAAGCGGTGCCCAATCGATCGTAAACGCACCTACATATGGTTACGATCGATCAAACTCTTAGCACACACGCAACATGCTTCTTCTGGCTGACGTGAGTGGATTAGAAGGGTAGGTTGATCATGAATGAGGTTTGGTGGTTTGGGGGCTCTGATCGTTGTAGAAGAATGGCAAAAAGCGCCCTTCCATTTGGGTAAAATTAATTAATTAATTAACTCCAGCATGCAACTTACGTAACCACCTAAGGTCCATCGCGTGCAAAGCGAATCGATGATCATCCAAACAAATAGTATTTTCCTTCTCGCAAAGTTTATCTCTTCCGTTTCATCCGCGATCGTTAACACTAGATACACCGTATGGGTTGGGGAAAAAACACTTGGTGGTCTTGCCACAAAAAATACTCCATCTTCGCCGGTACCGTCCTTGAACTTTTATGCAAAACCTTGCCTGTGCGGTGGATCTTTCTTGCTGCGCAAAAGGTAAAGAGCTACCTCATCAACTTCCAAGACAGTGACACCTAAAAGTCGGTGGTCGATGGCTGATCTTAAAGTTTTTGCTTCTGATAAGAGAGAAATGTTAAAATAAATCCACGAGCATCTTCCTGCCCTGATAGTGGTCGTGATTATTTGGGGTCCTATAAGAGCTAATTATCAGCATGTTTACGTGTGCAGTACACTGCAACGAAAAGATTGCGTCCCAGAGCATGAAAGGCAGGCCCATTGGAGATTTCATGGCGACAACGCGAAGATACTGTTGATGCTCTGGAGTCGCATTGCGACGCAACCGGTCCTTTCCGATCCATGCTCTCACCCTGTGGCGCACCAGCGTCGAAGCGGTTACACGGATGTCCACTCGGAGTGGCATCTCGGTTCAAAGTGGTCACTAATCAGCACATTACCACCACCAGCGGCGGGAGTTTCAAATGGGGTCATCGACCGAACCTTCAACGGTCCCGTACGGTGATTGCTACGAAATAGAGTCACTGCTGGTTGAGTCATCCCGAGGGAACTGGTGGTGAGCGTTGTGATCACGTAATAAGATGCGTGGACCGTGTTTCGTCGACTATCGACATTCGCAGCGCCTCGCACTTTATCAGCAGACGATGGTTTATTCCCCCTTTTTTCACCCAATCGTTCTTCGCAATGAATCTGTCCGCACTTCTGTTGCTCCGCAAGTAATCACAAGCAGTATCAGTACCGGCAACTCCATTGGCGATGCTCTTGATGACCTAAATGTTGCACAACTTGGCGCTAAGAATTTCTCGTCTAGACTCTGCAATCGTCGCTGTCGTACAACCAGACATATTTTACGAATCACCCTATACGATCGGCCGGTGCGGTACTGTACCTTAGCTTGGTGATTTGATTACCTAATTTTTGTGCAAGAACTAAATATGAGATACGAAATTTATGTAAGATAAAATTGATAGCAACGATCAAAATCTGAAGCATAATGATTGTGATGTGCTGCAGCTCCGGTCAAATCCTTTTCAATCGTTCATTCCGCTGACACAATTCCGGTGGAGAAGGCATGCCCGTCCCCAACATTTCCTATGTTTGGCTGCATAATCAAGCCGGTGATCAAGCCCAGCCTAATGCTTTCTAACTTTGCACCCCGGCACCAGCCGATGCCACCTTTTCAAATCGTTTATTCAATTGCTGAGTGAACGGTGGAGCGTCTTCAGTATCCCCATATGGAAAATAAGATGATAGCCCACGGTTATCGAGGTGCGAGGCAGACATTGCGCCTAGGGTTATGATGAAACCCGTGCCAGAGTACCATCCCGCGCCACTTTTCGCGGCCTACACTCGCTAACCGCGCATTATCGAATTCAATCATCGCGAATCATTAGTAAGACGCACGATGGTGAGCAAAAATGGTGGCAAATTGTGTTGGCATCATTTTCCAGCGGAGGAAGAGATGAGCTGGTGATGAGTTGCGTTGGGAGAGGAAGCAAATAAAAAAGATCGAAAGTAACTCTGTTTTTGACGCAAGATCTTCTGCTCTTCTATCGACAGATCGTTGATCTTTTGGCTTGTCGAGTACGGAAAGGGAGACATCGATGTGGATGTACGCCGTACGCCGAGCTGTGACCATAAAATACAACAATTTATCGCAATCGTAGCGATGGCACTGCGTTGCTTCTTCCAGCTGGAGACAACTTTCTCCTAATGAGAGGTCGCGTGAAATGTTTGTTCAACAATGTTTGACCAAAAGACTTCACTCCACTGGTATGCTCGCTGGTGGTAGTAATGATTTATGATGCAGAAAAAGTTCAGCGATGCTGCTGCACTCCGTGTTCGGTCTGAAGGTGTTCCATGGCTGGATGACCATGGGGCCATCGGAGCGAAAGTGAGAAGAGTAAATGGATTCGATCGGCGTGCAGACGAACTGGTTTGAAAGTGTCAGTAAGAGTAAATCACCCATTCCAGCATATCAATCTATTGCACTTGCACCTTAATGATCCCACCTTCAATCGCGACTCCATTAAAAAAATGATGAAAAACACATTTTCTTTAATCTACTTTAAAAAAAGGTGGAATTCACAGTAAAGATTCCCCCACAGTTCTCCAAAAAGCAGAACACTCCCTGCCACATTTACGAACTGAGTGGAAACTACGGAGGCGGACAAGTAGGCCTTGTGAAAAATCGGCTTGAACCAAACTCACTCTCGAGTTCCGCCTCCAACTCCTCTAACTGTTTGTGTTTATATTTGGAAACTCTATCTCTCCCACAATGCCCCACGTGCCCAAAACGCAAACGCGTGAGCGCGTGTTGTACGAACCGGAAATCAGAAAACTAGACTCCAGAGCTGAATCCAGAGAACTGGTGGATGGTGCAGTGGAGCGGGCCGAGCTCACTAAAATTCAAGTTAACAGCCCTCTGAACCTAAATTAGAGTTCGTACCCATCATCGACTGGTGGATGGTGCAGTGGAGCGGGCCGAGCTCACTAAAATTCAAGTTAACAGCCCTCTGAACCTAAATTAGAGTTCGTACCCATCATCGACTTGGCCGGCATCTGGGATAAGACGTGTGAAAGCAGTTAAGATGCGGCACTACTATCCATATTCTGCCATTTCGACGTATCCGCTTGGAGTTCTAAACAGCTGGGGAGTTCTCGAGGTCAGAATTGTCCTACTCCTGGGTAGGAGAGGTTTAGCCTCATTCGAATAGTACTGTGCCACTGGGTGCGAGTAACTTACCCACCATTTACAAGTACATTTCGGGGCCAAAGGCAAATAGATCCGCCCGGCACGCCGTTGTATTGCTGCAATGGATTAACGTGAGTTTATTTAGATTTCGGCATGGGAAACGGATGGACTTTGAGTGGACTCGGTCACGAGGCGCATGTCCCACCGAATCGACAGCGGAAACCATTAATTTTGTCACGTTGTGTTGTATTTGGCGTATGGTTTTATCATCATCACACTCATCGTAGAAAGAATGTCGAGCGAGAGCCAGTATGGGGAGCATAGGAGCAGGTCCAGCCCATGTGTGGCACATAAGTCTCTCGCTAATGTGACAGTCACCGTGATCTTACTGCTGCGGCCGGCGCTTTCCGGCTACCTAACGGAGGCGCGCGTGTGTCTGATCGTGTCACGTCGGTGCCGGCGCTGAGTCTGGCGTTGCAGGAAACCATCAAGCGTGTGCCTTTGTGAGCCGATCAACGGCACCACGACTTACGCCTAGATTAGTGACAGATGATGAAGATGATTGTCGAGCAAGAAATGCACAAACATTGAGAGAGAGAGCAGTCCCGTAGACAAGATGTTAAACTTAGCTCGTGTCAGATCGTGGCTTGATTGTGGTGCTGCAGTTATGTGGTTCTGGCGTCGGTCGATCTGTCGATGCTAATGATGCTCATGCGCTGCACAACTTTACACGAGCAGATTACTCCGAACGTTAGGCGGAACCAAACAAATTGAAGAAACGAGAAGAACTACCTTTTGGGTCGGTTTTCGGGTGGTTCTTTAAAAGCATACCACCCATCGGATCTATCACCGAGGAGTGTATGAACGCTATTAAACGTTCCTCATTAGGACGTAAGCAGCAGCACGATCATCCCACGACAGAGCCAAAAAATCGAAATGAGTGATCGTTAGCAGCAACTGAAACGACCATGGAGCGGCTTCCGCCAGTACAAACCATGACCATTTTTCAAATCTTTACCGCAAAAGGTCAATCAAGTGGCAAGAGAAAACGGGGGTTGTTTTAAGGCTTGATGACGCTATGAAGCACTATTTGGTGGCTAATGGGTGAATGTGGGGAATGACGGGATCGTCTAAGTGTTGCGATCCCCGTTTTCAAGCCAACGTACGCACGTGAACAGTACTTATGGTTTGCATTCCGCTGGTCTAAGCCATTCTTCTACTTGCTGAACCGATCAACGAAACCCCACTCCACTCCTTGGCTTCAAGCCATGATATTTGAGTTCTAAATCGTTGTCTTGGTTCTCGAGGGCCAAGAAGTAACGGGAACTAGCGAGAACAAGAAGCCAAACGACGGTGCTTACGCTGAAAAGGATGTTCGTTTTCGGTGTTCCGTTTGGACAATTATTTGTACGGCAAGTGGAGCCCACCGGTTAATAATTGCAGCTCATTCTCGGTGGTTGCCGATCTTAGATAAGACCAGGCATGCTGCAAATGTGTTTGATCGCTCGCTCAGATCGAGATAGGAATCAGCCCCTTCGAACGCGAAGCTAACGTTAATGTCGTTGAACTCCTTTGGCTACGCAAGCGCTACCTTGTGTACGGTTGGGTGGCCGTTTCGAATCAAAGAATTGAAGAAACTATGTAACATTGGTTGCACAAATAGAATTTGGAAATTGGGCACTGGGGTTATGTGTGTATGTGTGTGCTGGAGTGGTGGCGAGGAATGATAAAATGGTTTGGCATCGGCCTTGACCAGTACACTATGCTATGAAAAGGTTCTAGATTGTTAATCTGAATTATTCAAAATTATTCGGGAAAATGTGATCATCCAAGCAACATGGTTTCTGGGATTATTGTCGCCACGTTTCTAAACAAAGTCTGATTTGATGCCAAACATGCCAAATGATGGAGCACGAAAAGCGCATTTTCGTGCGTCTGATGCCGGTGACTAATCAGCCTCCAAGGGAAACCCGGCCTGTGCCAAACACCGAGCTCCGCCACAAAACAATGGGCCAAATGGAATGGTTGTAATTATGCTGCACCGTGAAACATGAACCGCGATACCGATATCTTTGCGCCAGGTTGTAAGCTCGGGGTCTGGTACGAAGAGTGGGCGAAGAAAGGCTGCCGGTCGTGTTGCCGTTTAGCACACGATTTGATTTCTGTTTTCCACATTTTTTTTTATTTGTAGGACGGTTTTATCGTCTTTTCAAAGGTTTTGCGAGCCGCTTGGAGTGTCGTGGGCGGTTTTCCAGGTGGGTACCAGCGGTGTGGTTCCTGTGTGACCGTGAGCTCGAGCTGTTCGAGCTTGCACACCACATTTGGCCGCGTTGCAGTTACGGCATCCGCGGGAAAACAAAAGGCAAATTGGTAACTTCTTTGTGCGTTTGTCACATGGCCTGGATGACGCTGGCTGACGAGTTTGTGTGGTGTATACATAAAAATGTAAATGAATGTTTTACGGCATTTCCTGGGAACTTTCATCGTCATCGGTTCGGGGTACACGCGCCGTGCGTGGATAAGTAAGCAAGAAAGACGCAGTCTCCCGGTTAGAGGCGAAAGAACTGTAAAGTTTAAAACCTCTATAATGAATAAAAAAAAAGTCTCCAGGTTGGTTTTGTAATAGATTTCAATAATAACTTGGCTTGAATGTCCTCATCAACATACAGTTGAATCAGTCGCCAAAGTTCAACGATCAAGCGTCCGGTAAATCTAATCAATGTCGCAAATTTTATCAGAGATTCGCCATCAAGAATTCATCTTTGAGGGGCGGTTGATACGTCGCCGGAAGTCAACAACAAGGGGGGGGGGGGGGGGGGGGCAAATAGTCTTTCATGAGCCGTTTGTCTTCTTTTTATTAGCACGATCAATGCAAGAGCTTTCGTTGGTAAGAAAGTATGAATGTACGATCGAGCATATCTTTTGGTTGGTCATGTTGTAGGACATTGATTACTTACCTTATTGAATGGCCGGAAGGATTCACTCTGCTGTTCGTTATCCACAATAATAACGTGTGAACACTTGGCACCAAGGCGTTTGTGAACTTTCTTAAGCAATTCACTTTTGGCACTATTAACTGGAACGCCGTTTGGACGTCGGTTTCCTCGGTTTTAACAGAGAAATGCCGTCGTCACGATGACCTGTTGCACCTTGTAAGGATGGAGAATCATAAGCTTTAATGGGCCATTGTTGCCGTGTGCGACGGGTTGTTCTTGTTCACTGCGCAAAGAGACCCTCTTTCGGTCGTGGCTGTTCCAGCTGATGGTATGTTCCAGCAGCGGCACCGTGACACCGTCTTCGTGGTCACCTTTCTGTGTTGGATCGAAAAGGGTTGTAAGCAGCGACGACCCCTGGCACCCACCACGTTCGCTTGGCGTTCACGAAGACACCGGCGGGGAACCTTCACGTTTCACGGCGCAGTGCTAAACCGGTTTTCCACTGATTTGCCTCTGCAGGTTTCTCAAATCTCGCTCTCTGCTCGCTCGTGCTAGCTTCCAACGGAACTAGAATCTTCCTGCTCGTGGTCTTTCTCGCATTTCGAAAATAACCCACGACCGAGTAACGGGATAAATTATTGCTTTTAATGCTGCTTCGTACAGACGGAGAAAAACTCAATTCGCTATAGCGGTGGCCCACCAAATCACCATCGTTGATTGCCGTTCGCAAATGGAGGCCTTTTGATCAAACTTTGCTTCCGATTGGCCTGAAGAGTTATTGAACTGTAACTCTGGCCAGAGGGGAAAAAAGGACACTTGGAACAACGAGTGAAAGGTGTAAACAGCACAGGAACAACAACTTCTCAACACTTTCGCTTTTGTTTCTTCACGATCCCCTTCACCAACAGCAGCAGCAGATTACACACGATTGCCTACGGGTTTCACCTCTCGAGAGGGATCATAACACAGATCAGCGATGTTCACCAGCCGCCTTTTGCCGTATCAGTAATGCTGAGTGAAGAGTGTATTCCTTGAATTCTTTTTTTGGCACGTACGGAATGCTCAACACAACGCGCCAGGATTAACACTTTCAAGATCAATGGTGGAGAGAAGATCATCAGCCTCTCTTTTGTACGGGTTTCCTTAGATGTGTAATAATTTCACTCCACTTGAATAACTAACAACAAACATACTACACTCGCCCTGCCGAATATCTTCTCGAGGATTTGACCATCAATGAGTTTGAATTGAGACGCGTTTCGATCGATCTCTCGATCACTTTTCGAAGTCGTGATCGCAACGCGTCTTCTTTGATGCAACAATCAAAGGCCCAAAATGATACACTGTTCCTTAACTATTACTGGTTAAAACTTTAATTTCTATTGTTACCTATTTCGTCGTCACAACGAGGGCACACCGCACCGTATTTGCTGTTTTCTCGAGCGGCTTTGAATCGTTAATGGCCCTGTAGTCGTGTGCGCTGCGTCCAACACTTGAAGTACCCCGTTGACACAGCACATTATCTCCTGTTAAGGCTTAACAGGAGCGCGCCATACAAATTCTACTCTGTTAGGCATTAACAGGAGCGAATTCGAGCCATCTGGAACCCGACTCAAATTTGCTCCTGTTAATGTTTAACAGGGGAGAATTTGTATGGCGCTGTTGCGCGGAGAGAGAAAATGGTCTCTGTCAATAGGGTTGGGATTCCCACGCTGTCACCCAGCTGTCAAGGTGGATTTGTTATTGTTTTGGTTTTTTCGGTGGATTTTCCTTTCGGGATTTCGCCGATTTTCTGCGGAAAATGGAAGTTTTATCGAATGAAAAATACCTGATTGCTCGTGCGAAAGAGTCCACCGATCCTTACAAAGCCAAGGCGTGGATCATAGCGGCTAAAACGCTCTTTCCAAACGATTTCGGTGTACAGGTACGTGGTCGCGGTTTCCTCCTAGCGTTCTTCCCGTTCTAGCGATCTCGCCGGGTTCCTTTTTTCGTTTCAGTTCGAGGCCTACGAGATTGAGAAAAATGCCAACAACTTCGAGGAAGCGGCCAAGTGCCTCGGTTATATGTGAGTAGAAAAGGAATCGAATGTCTGTAACGATTGATACTCATCAACCTCCCAAAAATTCGCCCTCAGTGTCATGACTTTCCATGGTGCTCATCAAACGCCGTCGAACTTCCTGAACGAGATATCCGCGATGACCAACGCGTTACGCATCCCGGAGGGAACTGCAACTCCCGAGCAGGAGTTTTACGTGAAAATGTTCCAGTACATTTCGTACGAAGTCCAGCACCAGATACTGCTACTGACGGCAGCGCATTCCAATAACAATCTAGATCATTGCCGCTTGATTCTGCTGCTGCTGAAGCGCTTCCCACAGGCGATATCCACTCATGCGGTAAGGGCCGTTTCTTGGGGCTACGGCCGATCGTATATTTCAGCACACTAACCCGGTTCGTTCTTTTCTTCAGCCTCGCTTGCTCGAAACATTGATACAAAACGTGGCAGTGCCGAGCTTCAAGGAGATGCTGTTCAATGAAGCCATTCCGTTGGTCTTCAATCGTGCGCCCGACTTAGCGCCCCAACACGTGCACCAGTTGATGGCCGTGTGTTTCGAGTATTATCTCAGCCAGATGTTGAGCAGCGAGTGTGAGGATCGTGTTCGATCGGTAAATGATTGCTGGAAAAAAATATTCGACATTCTTGACTTTTGTGGCAAAATCCTTAAATGGGAACCGTTCGTACTGTTTAAAAAGAGCTGGAGCAAGGACGTCTATTGGCAGAAGATCATCCATATCTATAAGCTCGATCCTTTCGGGTCGACGGAAAGCAAACAGATCCTGTTCTGCGCCACTGTCGTGTTCGTTCTGGCGTTGCAGGAGTACATTGGACATTCGAAGCTTCGATCGAAGGATGGAACCACCGAGACGGAAGTGATACTGGTCGAGGCACTGAAAGATGTGACTCTCGATATGAAACATCGACCATTGGAGGGAGTGCTCGAGATTCCGCACATTCTGGTTACGGCACCGGTTAGTGCGGATGCACCAAACTGTTTTATCGCCTGTCACAGTTGCTGGCAATTGCTACATTCGACCGAACGCATGAAGAGCGACTTTGCACAGCTTATACTATGCCTTCCGCAACTCTCTGGATGGATGCAAAAGTTCTTAATCGATCTGTACGTGTGCGTAGGGCAGCATGACGAAACGGCCACCTTGCTGCAATCACCAAACGTTGTCTCGATGGGTGCGCTAGAGAAATCTGTTCGTCAGTTTGCACTTAACCTCGCGCAAGGACCCGTTTCGGTTCATCTGTTTGATCAGATCCTCACAATCTTGAAACATCTGCCTCAGGCGCCATCCGGTGGATCGTACCTGGAGAACGTTGCACTTACACCAACGGCACGGCTACTCATGCTGATACCGCTCACGAAGCGAGCCATTTTGCATTATCTCGTGCAGACATTGGTAGCGATCCTGAAACCGAAGCTGGTCGATCCGGAGTGTAGCAACTCAGTGCTCGGCAATTTATTGGTGCTGTCGCAGCTTAACTGGCCGCACGAGTCGACGACGGTGGAAATCATTTTCGAAATCATCAAGAGCCGGCGTCAGTTTTCGTACCTGCTGTTTACGAGCTACATCATCACCGCGGAGATTATCGAGGAGTTTATGCACCTGTGGACGCATTCTCCGGAAGTAAAATTGGAGTTGGCTATGCCGCAACAGAGCTTGGCAACGGGGGCGCGTCGTATTGGTACACGAGGTGCTGATAAGGGAGTTAAGGAGGACTTTAAGCAGACAATACGGCAGCAGATAGCACGCAGTAACGATGATATTGATGAGCTGATGATGCAGTTTCTCCAGCACCAACATCTGTCTCTGGTGCAAAATGTTTTTGAGAAATGATTGCCCATGTATTGGCGCATACCTGAGGCTGGAAGGTTGTCTACCGTGATACCTTGCAAGCAGGACATCAGTAGAAATAAACAAATCTACCTTGGTATTTCAGAGAGTATTTAATAGTTCTTCTTTCATATTTTATATGAGATGCAGCACGGTGCTCTTGGGAGAACTTAAACTTGGCGTATAGTAGTGTGTCGCCAAGAAACATTTTATTGATCATATTTACAGTGAGCGTTCGGTACCTGATTTCTTAACAAGGCATCAGTTGCGGGTGATTGGGCCCCTTCGTCTCTTCATCTATCGTTACCTTCTTAATCTAGCTACGACTGTGTATGAGTATTATACGTTTTGACATTATGAAGGTTGGATGTCTCGCACATGGATACTTAAATATGGCCAGCTTACGATTCGGGCTCAAACTGATAGCCCTTAATGTTGAGCGTGATAGAGATGATTTCTCTAGTCGATTCACCGTCTAATTCGTTTGCTAGGTTGATGTCTCGTTTCACCCGCGATTCAACGGCGCTGATAGGGGCTGATGGGTTCACGACGTCAGGATTCGTATTGACGGTATCACCGGATGCCGTACCAGTATGGTCGCTCACATCAGCCAACGCGTTAATGTCACTGAGCGTTTCAGGGCTGAGGTGTCGGGCGAGTCTTGCGTTCGATTCGGCCGGGAACGGTGGAAGATAAGTAGCAGGAGGATTAGTACTAGTTGGTCGATAAGGCTGCGGGCAGTTGGGATCCGGTGATCCAGGGTAGCACGAGGAGGGAGTCGTAGAATCGAACGGTCTTGGACAGGCTGGATCAGGTGATCCCGGGAAGCAAGGCTTACGTGTCGTTGTTTGAGGCCGAGGAGTAGTTGGGCATCGTAGATCTGTAGACCCTGGATAGCATCGAGGAGGTGGTGTAGTTGTTGGTACTGGGCGTGGAGTGGCCTGTGGGCATCGAGGATCAGTCGATCCTGGATAGCACGATGGTCCTCGAGTAGTGGTTGGCACTGGGCGTGGAGTGGTCTGTGGGCATCGAGGATCATTTGATCCTGGATAGCACGATGGTCCTCGAGTAGTGGTTGGCACTGGGAGTGGAGTGGTCTGTGGGCATCGAGGATCGGTTGACCCTTGATAGCACGATGGTCCACGAGTAGTGGTTGGTACTGGGCGTGGAGTGGTCTGTGGGCATCGAGGATCGGTTGACCCTGGATAGCATCTAAGTGGTGGCTGTGTTGTCGGCACTGGGCGAGGAGTGGTCTGTGGGCATCGAGGATCAGTTGATCCTGGATAGCACGATGGTCCTCGAGTAGTGGTTGGCACTGGGAGTGGAGTGGTCTGTGGGCATCGAGGATCGGTTGACCCTGGATAGCATCTAAGTGGTGGCTGTGTTGTCGGCACTGGGCGAGGAGTGGTCTGTGGGCATCGAGGATCAGTTGATCCTGGATAGCACGATGGTGCTCGAGTAGTGGTTGGCACTGGGCGTGGAGTGGTCTGTGGGCATCGAGGATCAGTTGATCCTGGATAGCAGGATGGTCCTCGAGTAGTGGTTGGCACTGGGCGTGGAGTGGTCTGTGGGCATCGAGGATCAGTTGATCCTGGATAGCACGATGGTCCTCGAGTAGTGGTTGGCACTGGGAGTGGAGTGGTCTGTGGGCATCGAGGATCGGTTGACCCTTGATAGCACGATGGTGCTCGAGTAGTGGTTGGCACTGGGCGTGGAGTGGTCTGTGGGCATCGAGGATCGGTTGACCCTGGATAGCATCTAAGTGGTGGCTGTGTTGTCGGCACTGGGCGAGGAGTGGTCTGTGGGCATCGAGGATCAGTTGATCCTGGATAGCACGATGGTCCTCGAGTAGTGGTTGGCACTGGGAGTGGAGTGGTCTGTGGGCATCGAGGATCGGTTGACCCTTGATAGCACGATGGTCCACGAGTAGTGGTTGGTACTGGGCGTGGAGTGGTCTGTGGGCATCGAGGATCGGTTGACCCTGGATAGCATCTAAGTGGTGGCTGTGTTGTCGGCACTGGGCGAGGAGTGGTCTGTGGGCATCGAGGATCAGTTGATCCTGGATAGCACGATGGTGCTCGAGTAGTGGTTGGCACTGGGCGTGGAGTGGTCTGTGGGCATCGAGGATCAGTTGATCCTGGATAGCAGGATGGTCCTCGAGTAGTGGTTGGCACTGAGCGTGGAGTGGTCTGTGGGCATCGAGGATCAGTCGATCCAGGATAGCACGATGGTCCTCGAGTAGTGGTTGGTACTGGGCGAGGAGTGGTCTGTGGGCATCGTGGATCGGTTGACCCTGGATAGCATCTAAGTGGTGGCTGTGTTGTCGGCACTGGGCGAGGAGTGGTCTGTGGGCATCGAGGATCAGTTGATCCTGGATAGCACGATGGTCCTCGAGTAGTGGTCGGCACTGGGCGTGGAGTGGTCTGTGGGCATCGAGGATCAGTTGATCCTGGATAGCACGATGGTCCTCGAGTAGTGGTCGGCACTGGGCGTGGAGTGGTCTGTGGGCATCGAGGATCAGTCGATCCTGGATAGCACGATGGTCCTCGAGTAGTGGTTGGTACTGGGCGAGGAGTGGTCTGTGGGCATCGTGGATCGGTTGACCCTGGATAGCATCTAAGTGGTGGTTGTGTTGTAGGCACTGGGCGAGGAGTGGTCTGTGGGCATC
This sequence comes from Anopheles aquasalis, assembly GCF_943734665.1. Taxonomy (NCBI): domain Eukaryota; kingdom Metazoa; phylum Arthropoda; class Insecta; order Diptera; family Culicidae; genus Anopheles; species Anopheles aquasalis. The sequence continues at coordinate 113,689 of NC_064877.1, read as the reverse complement.
GTGGATCAGTCGATCCTGATGTAATTAAGAAAGAAAAGTAATTAGTTGACACTAAGATTTTCAATATGCTTGTGGCTCTCATGATTACCTGGGAAGCATGCTGGGCGTGCAGTGGTTGTTGTTCTTTGTTGTTCCACCGGTGGTAGATATGTTTCCGAGTCCTGCTTATCAGAACATGTTGGGTCGCGCGAACCTTTAACGAGATTTAATGTTTAGTAATCAATTTAACTGATAGTAGTGCTCAATAGTAACCATATTTGATATCAGTAAAATTTACCTGGAAAGCACTTTTCAATAGGACGAGCAGTTGTTTGAGGGCAACGAGGATCACTGGATCCTGGATAACAACGAGGAGCAGGGGTTGTAGTAGGTGCGGGACGAGTGGTTGTTGGTTTAGGACATCTCGGATCATTCGATCCCGGATAGCACCTAGGTGCAGCTGTGGTTGTTGGCACTGGCCTTGTTGTCGTTTGAGGACATCGAGGATCAGTCGATCCTGGATAGCATCGAAGTGGTGGCAGTGTTGTCGGTACTGGGCGAGGAGTTGTAGGGCATCGTGCATCGGTAGACCCAGGATAACAACGCGGTGCAGGAGTAGTTGTTGGCGCTGGTCTCGTTGTAGTTTGCGGACACCGAGGATCGGTAGACCCAGGATAACAACGAGGTGCAGGAGTAGTTGTCGGTACTGGACGTGTTGTTGTTTGTGGGCATCGTGGATCAGTCGAACCGGGGTAACAGCGTGGAGCAGGTGTAGTTGTCGGTGCCGGTCTCGTTGTTTGAGGACATCGGGAATCAGTTGATCCTGGGAAGCATCGCAGTGGAGGCTGAGTGGTTGGCGTTGGTCTTGTTGTCGATGGGCATAGTGGATCACTAGAACCAGGGTAGCAGTTTGGTTTATCGACTGGAGGTAGATATGTGGCGACCTCCTTTGGTGCTGGGGTTGGCTGTGGGCAACGTGGATCAGGGGAGCCTGCATGAAAAAAAAACATGTTTTATGAAATACATTCGCAAAATACTGATAGCATATTATACACCGGCTTACCTGGGTAGCAACGAGCAGCGGGAGTTGTGGAAAGTTGAGGACGCACGAAACCTGGGCATCGCGGATCGGTTGTTCCTGGTGGGCATCTAAGAACTGGTGTCCGGCAACGAGGATCGTTGGATCCAGGGAAACAGTTCAACGCCGTAGTACTTGTCACCGACGGTACGGTTGGCACAATAGGTGCTCGCGTAGTAACTTGAGTTTGTGGGATTTCAGGCAAAAAGATGGCGATCTCTGAGCAGCGAGGATCATCGAATCGCAGCAAACAGTTGGGAACACCATCGTACACCTCTTCTTTTTCTGTTGTAGTCGTCGTACGTTGCGTGGTGCGCGGTGGTGGTGGAGGACGTGTTGTTGGACGCACACTGGGACGGAATGTGGTAGGACAGCGGGGATCCGTTGATCCAGGGAAGCATCGGAGAGGTGTTTGAGTGGAAGGAGTCGAAGGAGCGGGGGTTGGTCGTGTGCCTCGAGATCGACAACGAGGATCACGAGATCCTCGCGAGCAGTCAGGGCGCTGTGTAACGATGACGTCGTTGCACCGATCATCAGTAGAGCCTGGTTGGCAGCTAAATTCCGTGGTGGAAATGGTAGGTGGACGGGTGTTTGGAGGACGAGTGCGTCGGGAAGGTGCCGGCGCTGGTGTTGTGTAAGAAGGCGTTGTTTCGATCGGACGTGGAGGCCGGGTACCTCGACGTGGTGGTTGAGCCGTTGATGGTGGGAGCTGAGGCGCCAGGGTTGGACGTTGCGTCACCGGAGGACGACGGCCACGTGTTGGGACTATAGATGGTTGAGTGGTGGTTGGGATTGGTCTTCCCCGCGTTGGCCCCGTCGGACGACTTGTACTTGTCTGCACTGCACTGATAAGGTTCTCTTCGGCGCAAACCTGAGGTCCACAACCACCACGACAGATCTCGATATCACACTTCAAGAACACCTGCATACGATCGGGGAACTTGAAGGCTTTGATGCTATTGTGCACAACGAGCGTGGCCCCCGAACTGCCCGTTTGGGTCGTTTTCTGCCACAAACCAAACAACTTCTTCTTGCGTGAACAACCATTTTTGTCCGATAGCTGCAACCTGGCCGTGGATGCTGCATCGTAGTCTGCACTGTCGAAGGCGTAGCAATCCTTCACCGACACATCGTATTCACCTTTGGGATCGCGCAGATACACCAACACGCTGAGCGCCTCGCCAATCTTAATGATACTGGGAATAGGGGAGATGCTTGGGTAGGCTCCACGCTGTATGTCCATCCAGCACTCGACACCGCCGGTCGATGTGGGTACATTGACTACCTCCAGCTGATCGACGACGAACGGTTTGAAGATGATCGTATTCTGCTGCTGCTCGCTCTGGCTGCACGAAATACGGCGCGCGGTATCCCATACCTCCTGCACGTCCTCATCCGTTTGGATGACGAGAACGTTGTCCACCGAAGCGCACACGGCACAGGACGGTTTACTGCCGCACCCATTATATGGTACGGTGAAGGTAAACTGCCTTCCACCCTGGTTCGCTTGTACGTAGCGGCACTTGGGATCGTTATGATAGCCCTGACTGTAGATGACCCCACGGAAATCATCTTCAAACTGCACCGTCACCAGCATACCACTCCTTTGGTCACACTTGACATCGATCGTCTCGATGTGCGTGTGATCATGCTGCGATGAGCGATCACCTTGCCGAAGTACATTCCGACTGCCTCCTATCGGTGCCAGCGCATTAGCGCTATCACCAAACAGTTGCGCAAAGGTTAATGTTGTCTGGTGGAATAAATAACAGAACAAAACATATAACCATGGTCAATGTAATATAAATAATCAATCAACGATTGTTGTTGGAAAGCTTAAAATTAAATTATGTTCATAGTACCATTGTCAGTTTTTTATTTGTTCCATACGTTAGTTCCAGTAAGTTTAGGATTACGAATACCAGAAACTGGTATGCGATTTGATATCTACTGATTTGATGGAAATGAACTGTCCATCCATTTAACTGTATCCCTTGTCTGGAAATTCTTTAGCACGGACACGTGCATTCTTGAAATAGATGACCGGCTACGCATTCCAAGAAAATTAAATTCCCTTACAAACAAGCTAGCAAATCAGCGGTGAGCTATCTTTACCGAAAACTATCCCACTTCTCAGGAGTAACCTCAAATTTCCACACAAAACTTCCGTTTCGGCCAACGAGTGACTTCCGTAATTGGACCATCTCATTCGGAACGTGTGTTCGGTGGAGGCTGCCTAGGCGCTTTTGGCATTACAACGCTGACTGTCTATTTGCGTGGAATGGCAAAAATGCCATAGCATCCGTCTTGGGCCAGTACGGTGAAGGAAATTGTTCACTGATTGGAACATCGTATCGGTAGAGTATGACGATGCTGCGGAACGAATGGTAAATTGTATGGGATTGTGAAAGTGTTCTACACAGCGAATGCGACTCAACGAAAGACAAGAAACTACATCTTACTTCGGAGTGCGTAACTGAGCCACGCAACCCAAGCACATCCCTGGTTCCCGTCATGCCGAACGTGTCGTAAAGTTTACTTCCACCTTTACCCCAACGTGCGCCGAGACGCTAGGTGATAGTTCGCGCAAGGAAGATAACATTCAAGTCATCTGACGTGTAGGAAGCCATCAAAGTAGCATCTAGGAGCCCTGATTCTTCTTTCCATCGGAGTTCATCATAACAATAGAGCACCTCAGCGCCGCACCAGAAGGTGTAGTAGTAGGCGAGGCTCGGTCGTCATCAAGGATATGCGATACGGCACGTTTGCGATTTGGTGTTCGCTTCTGCTGAGAGTATTTCCAGGATGCTCGGAAAAGGTACAAAGGGGAAACAAATTACATTCTTGGCGTGGTTTCACTTTTCACTGAACCAAAGCTATTCATTCGATGGGGACCATCGTCCGTCGCGGTGAGAAAAGGAGGGACTCCAGGTGAAAATTCACAGCCACCCGGTCGCATCCGTGTACGGAGGCTTGTCAGTGTTTTTTTTTAACATATATAATGACGGACGAGCCGTATGTTTAGCCTTGCTTGTCAGTGTTGATGATAATGGTAAGCATAACCTTTTTACTGCCGTGCTGTGGTACCCGCTTCCTGAATGGTGGTGCCCATGCTGGATGAAATTTGGCCTCCACTGTGTGCACAGTTGAGTGAGCAAAATCAATACTAGAAGGACAGTCTCCCTAATAGGTCGCAGAATGCGGACCACGTGTTTGGGTACTTTAGCTGCTAGCGCCCTTTTTTATGATCGATTATGTTTGATGTGCCTATAGCGAGGAGCTGAACCATATTTCGTATAGAAAATTATTATTTCTTTTTATTGGTACATTTCATTGGAAAACTTCAACTGCTCCGCAACTTCCCTACCCACTACATGCTCTCCGTAGGTCGGAAGGTTTAATTTTGAAGAAGTAAATCAAATCGAGAAGACAATTCGTGGAAAACGGATCACCGTATAGAAAGGATTGCTGCTGTTGTGTTGTTTCATCGCTTCGTTTGACTGATTTTTTAAATTAGTTCCGTGATGGCCCAGGTACAAGATCACCTTGGTGTGGAAGAGCACAAAAAGGATTGGACTAAGTGCTTTCGCTGCACTCCAATGATCATAAATAACCTACCACATCCACTCTTTGCAAAACTTTGATTACCATCCCCTACTACTTGGAACTAAAGTCAGTCGCAAGTGCGGAAAGCAATGTTTCTCTTTTTGTATCCTTCCCTTGTTGGATAATGGAAATGCTTCTGTATCAGTGTAGAAAAGAAGGCCAAACTCTCTTCCAATCACTCCCAAAAGGCACCACGCGGCTCGGTCCGAATAATAAATAAATAGCCGACCAATCCCTCGCTCGGCCACGGAAAAGGATGGTAAATTAAATTCGCATTCCCTTAAACAAGGTACATTGTAAGTAGAGATAGGGTTGTCCCGCATTGTTTCTAGCCTGACAATCCTTTCGCCTTTTTTTTCTTTGGAGATTGATGGTTTTTGTTACTAGAGAGCGCTAGAAAGTGTGGTGCATAAATGAATTATATCGTTTCGATTTTCTCTTTCCTTCGGTTCGCCCATTAAGGAAAAGGTGGTCCCTCATTGTATTGATCTGAAAAAGAGAACTGAAATGATTTTGCCAAATGATTTTTCCAGAATCCTTCTTCGCGTAACAATACTGTATTTATTAAATGGGTGTAATGTGTTTAACTTCATCATTACCACCGTGTTGAGGTTTCTAGGGCGATTGCTTACTGCGTAGAAAGTATTTATAGAAATCACCTTTGATAGAAAGGATCTTTTGCGGTTTAATAATAACCACCGCGAATCATGGTGTAGAAAGTTGTCCTTGTTATAACCCATTAACAAGGACAGCTCAACTTTTTTTTTCTCGAAGTATGACACGCTACTGACTAACACCAGAATCATCAGATCGAGACATTGCAATCCAACAACTGGGGATTTATTTAATTAAATAACTTGCTACGAATTAGACCAGGACTAACACAAACCACGTTACGCTTCCTCGTTACGTGGTAAGGAAAAACAATTTAAACTTCAGTTCCTGGATTTGACCAGGAAGATAGGTTACTATTGCTGGAAACCGGATGGATGGAACCGAATGCAGTATGAAGTTAATTCGGTTTAGTCAGAACTCCGATCAGAACACGAAACAGTGCCTGTTTCATGTTTCACGCCTCACTGTTGCGCCGTGATGGGCACCGACAATATTGAACAGATAGATGGATAGTAAACGATTCGTCTGTAAATTACATCGGCAATGTTAGTAAGAGGTAGTGGAGGTGTGTTTTTTGCGATTTGTCTAGTGTAGGTGTGATTAGTTTTAGACGGTAAACTACGTTATCTTATTATTATTTACAATGGTTACTACCAATGTTGTTTCCAGGAACAATGCAACGGTGATTAGTGACAATTTAAACCAAAAAAGTTTTACAAGCACATTAGTATGATTTACTTGTTTAACGTGTTGCGACGCAGAATGATGGATTGTGGTTTGTATAATTAACAAATTTCAAACAATGTTTTGGACACGCATCAAAGTTTTGATGAATTTTCTGCTCACTACACCGGAAACCGACAAATAATAATGTTGATAATACTACCCGACGTTTAATACCACACGTTTTAATGGAGTTTTTATGTTGAATGTGGGGTTGTCAATTAGAGCACGATTTGCTCATGATTAGTTAGGCAAACAATTATGAAGGAAGACATTTAGTTATCCTTCCTGACATAAATGCTATGTTCAGCCTATCTTTAACAACCTACGAATTCCATCATATGCGGTATCATGTTTGAAAGCTATTATTTCCCAGGGGGGGGGGGGGGGGGGATTCAGATATATCCATTACCGGAAGTGTGAACAGCCAGGAAAAGCATTGCCCATCGCAGCATCACAGCCAACCGTTACTGTTTACTTGTTTGGATTGGTAATGTTTGTCATCAGCAAGAAGCATCGAGTAAACAGGCGACCTGTGGTGCAATGCACACCCAGTCGTTACCGGTCAGGTCGGAGCGCAGAACCATACGTAATCCGTTTTCATTTCAACGAATACATCATCAGAGCCCGTTGGACTGGCTAGTCCGTAAGCAAGGCTGCTTCACGTTACGCGGTGGTTCATTCATTTCGGCACCAAGATTATGCTACGGGTAGGGTTGCTGACGGTTTGTGGACCATGTGCGGTAGCTGCGGACGTGGAGATCGGTATTTTGACAATTTTAAGCGCGAATATGCAAATTAATGGATTTTGCGGGCGAACTGTTGCCGTGATGACGATCGTGTTGAGATAGCACCTAGGTTCCCGCCTCCAACCCTCTCAAGGTCGATGGAGATTTGGTGTATGATAAAATGGATTTTGTCATCGAAGGCAATCACATGTCGGTGTCGGCCACGAGTGGAACCTGTTTTGGCGTGGCGCAAGGGAGGAATTAGAAATCGATAACCAGACGATACGCGGTTATTTCTGGTGCGTTTTCAAGGCCAACATATTTCAACGTCTTCGTGTTTGACATTGCGGAAATAGCCATTGCCAAATTGTAGTTTGTGGATTCTATTTATATGTTATTAGTTTCGCTTAAAGAGTATTGTGTAAAAGTTTTGGATAAATTGAAGAAAAACTGACAAAGATACAATTTTTTGAAAATCCGCGTTTCATATAAGGCTCCATGCAGCCCGCTACTTTGAAGAGCGTTTCCCAAAACCAACGTTTTCAAAGTCGGTGCCCATCGTACCGTAAAAACTACTGGGCCAATCGTTTTGAAATTTTTTACACATAATTTGTACACTTTTTGCCAGGTAGCCCCGTCGAGATATCATTAAAATTGTTTATACTTTTTTTTTTAAAAATCTGTAAAGTTCGTTTTTTATGGCAGAATCGCAAAAAGCATCACTTTTTCATCTTCAAAAATCAGCCAAAAATCGAAAAATTGGAATATCAACAAAAACTCTCCTGGGCTACCTAGATAAACTTATAATTTTTCTGACGAATATCGATTTGTAATTTTCTGATGACCCGTCACGCAGCTACGATGGGCACCAGAAAAAGTATCTTTTCGAAGACACGACTGCCTAAATTTGATGCCATGGATTAATTTCTCAATGAATGTTGCTCAAAACAATACCAAATATTCTTCAAAAATTGTTGTTTAATATGCCATTTACTTGCAAAAATAAAGTAGAATGGTTACGTCACAAAAAATCGTCAAAAACGGGCCTTTTTTTGGCCCGAAAATACCGAAGTCCCCCCTTAATGCTAACGAACGATGAATAGATTTCTAATGGAAATAGTTGATTGGAAATTGATTTTCATAAAAGTAGGTATGAAAATTCGTTTCCCAATATTTGTGCAAACCATTCCATTAATTCTTCATGAGGTGTAGATGGCATTCGTCGATGTACCATCCATTATTATAAATGGTGGTGAATATTATGGGAAAAAACATTCCCCAAAAACAGCCACCGAACGATGAATACCTACGCCTGACCCGACATCGCATCATCGACATTGAGCGTATCTGACGCACGCCCGTTCTGCGTCATTAAACAATGTTACACGGTGGGAACCCCGGGTTGTTGGCCTGGGTAGCGATCGCGGTTGTAAGATGTAAATGCGGATTATCGGCGATTATCAAGGCATCCCCAAAATGGGTCACCGTCGGTGGATGGACACTATACGTGATCACTTCTTTTCGCCTTCCCTTTCATCTCAGAGCCCGCTTGCCAATGCGTGTAAAGGTGGCCCAGGTGAAGTGAACGGTCCCTGGTGAACTCTGATCTGGGTTATGCGCGACTGAATTTATGAATGACCCGCCAGCTTAGCCTTTGCAGCAACATAAGTAGATAACGTAATGCGTTCTGCTATCTTGTCAGTCTTGCTTGGATGCCTACCTTGAAATGCAGGAAAACATTACAAGGTGTCTCGCAGGAAGGGTCTTCTTCATAGCTTGAAGCTAGAAGTCAAGTGTCAATCTGTTAACCGCAAGCTACGGGCAATCATGCGAGAAGAAAAGTAATATTACTGCACCTGAGGCATCATACATGGGTATCGCAAAAGGTGAAGTCCCCGTGCAACCATGAAAAGGTCACACCTCAGCAGGTCCACAGCGACAATCTCAAGCCTCAAATTATCGCCTAATATGCAATCGATAATATTGACCTTGCGGGCTTATGTGGTACTTTTTATGATAATAGAAGACGTTATTTGGAATGAATACTTCAAATGACATGTTGAGCTAAACAGACGGATTGGCACACACTGAAGCTTTTTCTCGACCATTATGGATGAGCTACATGCAATCGATTCCAGTGAGTTGCACTACATCAAAACGTTTGCAAAAGTGGCAAGGTCCCGGAACCGTGAATTGGAGTTTCAATAATAAGCAAACCTGTTGCGACATGAGATCGACAATCACGACCAATCTGAGGGTCATGTCCTTCTCGAGATATCCTGACGTGTGACTCAATCTATGAAATCATCTGGACCCTCAATCAGTAGTGATCACGTTAGCTGTGACCTATTATGTTTACACACATAAGCACAATATGGAGCCATCGTAGTGCACTGACGGAGCTCATCGCGAATAAATGTCACTAACTTGATCCCAACTCTATCGATAATGCAGCGTGAAAATATACTTACATAAGTGGTCACTATAGAAAGAAATTAATAATTTGTCACTAGCTAAACATACGGCTCGTCCGTCATTATATATGTTAAAAAAAATTTCAATAGCTACGAAACGCATTTCGTTGTTTCATCTGTTCCTTTTATGGATCTAATCGACACATTATTGCAGCTTTGTTATAATGTTTTTCTGGCTTTCTGTCAGTTTTTATAGTGTATTCGTGTTTTAGTGTATTCGTACTTTATATTTAATTTTTATCATTTGAAAAGCGCAACACAGAGTAAAGGAACGGACGTTGAATGTGAAACACAGTAAATTGGCTTTGTGTATTCGGGTACCACAACACAATGAATAACGTAATTCGTATAGTACATCGATATAATGACTATTTTTGGCGGTTTGCTTTTCATAGTGTGGTAAATCTGGAGCTTGAATCAATAAATTAATCATTATTATGTGAGGACTTGGGGTAATAAATGTGCGTCTTCGTAGAGATTCATTAGAAATAGTAATTTAAATAAATAGCAATCGTTCGCGTCTGATGGAGATAATGAGGATGAATTTAGCTGTTAATTGTGCCTCACGCCCCTAAGAATTCAAATCTCCTTCAACCAAACGACTATCTGCGTTGCATAAATTAATCGGTAAAACAAACTGGCGTTCAGAAGCGATCGCACATACTTTGCCGAACGGCAAATTGCCTTAAAACTAGCCAAGCATCTTGCCGGGTGACATAACATCGAATGAACCATCCAATTGCTGGGCGACCTTGACTGCGCTCTCGGCGGTTTCTCACCTCGTTGGAGCTCGTCTGCTGTTTTAATGTTCAATTTTTCATCCCATCCTTGCAGACGGTACCAAGGATCGAACATTATCGAAAGCCGAAAGCTAACCGGTTCCAACGGGCTGCGCCTCGCCTAAGGCGGATTAATGGTTCGACCTTTTGTCGATTAATCATTAACAATGTTTTTGACGTTTGCTAGTGAGGCTTTGACTTGGTTGACTGAGTGTGAAATGAGCATGATGCAGCTGGCTGCATCGCAGGATGTGTAAAGCTAGCTGCCTAACAGAAGTTCAGTGCTGAAATGTGAGCAGTCTTTCTGGGTTGATCATGTAGGTTACCCCCATCCTTTAGACCTTCCCTACGCATCGATGTGCATGAACGGTGCATTCTAATCCAACCTAAACGAATAGATATCCCTTTCAGCTCTACATTGGAATATCGCTCATGGATCGACGGCAAATTTATCGTTCATTGTGTAGATGGTTGATTGACAATGTCAGAAATTACTGGTTTATGTTGCCCTGCTGATTGACTTATTGAGCTGAGAAGCGCAAACCGAATCGAACTCATCTTTGACCAATCGAAAGGTTACCAGTCGTTGGAGAATGAAGATCGCGTAACGCGGAGAGCAACGCGAAGGGGTCCAGAGTTAATAGTACGCATCATAATTACTGTCTCCGGTTAATGGAGTTTGGATTTGTTTGATGCTCCAGCAAATGCCGTTTTTGCTGCACAGCGCGCAGGCCAAATGTCACATTGCGTTCGGTACGATGGTTTTGAATCAGGCTGTTTCGATTGCCCTTCGTCATCGTATTGTGTCATCGATCTAGGTACGCGAAAGAGAAAGGGCATGGCAGTGTCTTGGGGTAATGTTTTGGTGTTAGCAAGAGCAGTTGTTACTGCTTGTGCAACGTACGAGTCATGCGTGTTCCAAGGCAAGGCAAGTAAGGTAATCGTTTGCAGGGATGGTCAATGACCTATGATTTGATTTGAGCAGCAGGAGCGTTAAATTTTAGTAAAAGCACAAGTATACAAAAAATAAGACGAGACAAATGCAATGAAAAGAGACCGCGCACATACGGCACATGACGAGGTTCGAAGTATTTTTTTTTAATGGATTCGCCCACCGACAACTGCCTGCGACATACTGGGGCGAATTTTTAATATTTCGCAAAAAAAGCAAAAAAAATAGTGTCCACTTATCCACGTTTGCTCACTCTCAACCGACGTAGGTATTATGTAAATTAATCTCGTATATAGGTTAAGCTAACAGGCCATCTTTTTGTGTAATAAAGTAAATGCAAAATATATGTTTCCCGATGTGGTGAAATGTTTAGTACGACGCTGCACGCATCTTAACTCCTCCATTAAATCCTGTGCTCAGTTGGAACCATTCCACGAAGGTCGCTTATCATATATAGCAAAATGAAACTGATTGAAAAGACAGCTTCAAACGATTTGTTGGGTAGAGTAAATGATCGATGGAGCATAAGGAAAGTACCATTCATCAAATCGCCATGGCCAATTACAATCGAGCCGGTAATCGCCTGAAGGATATACGGTTGCAACCCAGCCTTATCTAACATTATGACCTTTCTAAGAATAAAGATGCGAGTCGTCTGGTGGTTTGCCAGCCGTCAGCAGGATCACCGCAATCGATTGGAGAAACAGAAGACGAGAAATTGATTGATGACCCATCGAGGTGTATCTCGTTTGCCCAAAAGATTTGGTCGAAGTATTACATTATATATTTAGTCTCCACAGTCAATAGTCATAGGCAGCACCCTTGCCAACCTGTTGCTTAAAGCCAAATAGTGGAGCTGTGCAATCCTGATGACGCGTCAGCACCGTGCGTCGTTGCTGTTGCACATGGGTAGAGTATTAACGAAATGACGCGGAATGCTTTTTCCTTTTGTTCATTCAACCGGTTGGAAGCTCCGCTGACGACAAGCGAGCAATGCGAAGGACATCCTGAACGGTCGGATCTTCCGCAGTTGATTCAGATTATAGATCATTGCTGCATCGTGCTTAGTTCCTGTAACTAGGGTTACATGAATCCGTAAAGTCACGCCGATATACGACAAACGCTGCATCTGAATATTCAAATGACAGTTCGAGAAAAGTAGACCGTGCATCCGTTGTGTGAAATGCTGGATACGATGTTCCAATCACTGGAACAAAAACGATGAGATAAGCGATATTGAATGTAAAGCTAGGCCATTTCACCATCTTGAAAGGGATTCTGGGTCAGTCAGGATTTTATAATACGTGGCTATCGTCGCATCAACTCGTTGACGTTGCATCCACGATTTACCAATTCGTGTCATTCCTACGTTAGATAAAACTACCCCAAAAACTGGTCCGAAGGGCAGCAAGGGCGCTATGGGTTACTGGTCAAGTGGTTTGACTGGTCCAGCCATAACATTGTATAGCCGATACAGGACACAGACGAACACCCGTGCACGTGGTGGTTCACGCAATCCAACCCAATCGCTAGCCTCAGTGGTTAGACATAGCCACAGGTATACCGATTCGTTGACTCATGCCGGCAAACGAGGGATGGTTGGAGTTATTTTTTCCCAAACCGGTCACATGTTAAAATATGCAAAAAAATAATCCTCCGCTCCGTTGTCACGCATGAGTCAACGTTCCCATTTGGTTGATCGTGTGCGTGGGTTTCCGAGATCATCACAAGACGTAGCATGAAGCACGCATCATCTTCTGAACGGCCGCCGCGTCGTTTGGGTGGAGTCTTCGGCTTGTGCGTGAGAATTTGCATAAAAACATATCGTGCGATTCGTTAAAACTTTTCAAGGTCTAAAAGGATGAGCGCCTGCAAATCATCCGCTGGTGCTTTGGACGAACCACTCTGTCTTCTATTCACTGCTGTCCGCCAACTCCGGACCCTAGAAGCACGAATTTTACTATAGATGAGCAACGTGCTTGAGTTAGGTCCTACGCACAGGTCCGACCGGACGATCGGACGGATTTGTTTGCTCAGCATCCATCCGGTTGACATTTACTGGTGGATTGAAAAATAATTTTCGTCGTCGTCGTCGTCGCCGTCCTCTTCAACGATGTGAGGCACGCGGTTTATGACTACGGTTTCTTCTTCAGCAGCCAGCAAGGCTAATGATGACGATAAATGACAAACTGTGCCTGCTGTAGAGCTATTTTAGGTATAGCATTAGGTCCATCGCGTGTAGCGGAAACTGCCGTGGAAAGGACACATGTTTTCGTATATTTACCAATTCGTATTGTGTCGCTAGATCCGCCTAGAACTCGCTAGGGTGAGGTCACACCTTTGGCTGCTGCTATTATAATCGTGCGTTTTGCTCGAGAGAATCTAATCGATTAGCATTTTTCCGCCAAAATGGCTTTTTGCGTGCCTCGTGCTCATGTCACTGTCCTCGAGCAGGCACTTATGGATGAGACGAAACGATCTCATCAAACGGCAGCAGGGGGAAAGGCTTAGAAGTCTCTGTCATGCTCAGCTCTCAGCGATCATTTGGTTATTTGTTTTGGAACTGAATTTGATGGTGTGACAATTCGAATGCGACGAAATTAATGTATCTTTAATAATGCCATCTACAGGCAAAGACGCGCAGAGGGTAGCGGTAAGCGTGTGAATAATCCTGCTCTTAGGTGGGATTGACAAACGACGGGTTCATTCAGTTGATGTACGCCAATACTGATTTAGGTGGTACCAAGGGTCCCACAATCTTTAAATCCAACATCAAATACATTAGCTCGAGCGGTTCTCACACCTTTCGTGAGTTCGTAGCAGAGTCAGATTAATCAGGCATTTACTAGGGACAAGCGGATAAGTGACGAACTGTAATCAACAAACCATTAGTGGAGCAGACTGCTTCTTGAAGCCGCTGGCCGGACAGCTTCCCTACGGCCTCTCCAAAATTACGCTCGTTAGGTTTGGCTGGAGGTCATCCGAGCAGCACCGAAGGGTCACACTGGCCTTGAGGGGGTCCATGTGAGAAAAAAAGGGGAGAAAGACGATCGAAGATTCAACACGAATGCCTAAAAATGATGGACCAAAGCCCCAATGTCCGATGGCCCGGTGACCCAATGATGAGGGGCTGCACGATGCTGAGCAAAGTCTCGTTCGCCCCAGGGGGCTATCTCGAAGCACACCCCGATGCTGTGGCGCTCTTATGTAACCCCGAGTATGGTGGCTTTTATGCCTTTCCTTGGGGGGTATTTTTAGTTTTTTGAAGATGCTCCGATGGTCAGCCGTCGGCGGGGGTAATAAATACTTTTCTGTTTGATGTCTCAACACGCGCGTCCTCAGCGATCAACCTACGACATTATTACCATTTACATTTCACTTTCGTCTTTCACTTTCGATTGGAACGAGAGAACGGATTACCGAAATCGTATCAACTTCCATATCGTGAAGAAGATCGAGGAAAAATGCTCTGCTCGTGATGAAGCTCACGCCAACGACACCCTCGTGGAGTCCTCTTTGACCCAAGATCCGATCTCTGTGATTGATCGCGTGGTGCAAAAAACAGCCATCACCCTACGCAAAGAGGAGAGCGATGATGCGCAAACCGCGCATATGATGCAATCAGTCCCGAATGGGTGGTTTGTGGTGTCTGGCGTCTCGGACTGGAAGTTGAATTTCAATTGAACGTGTCGTGGGGTGTGGCCTGAAGATGTAGCCGAGCTTTCTTCTCTCGTCTGCCGGGTCGGTTCAAGAGGCTCCCACAACACGCCGCGGTCGCGGTCCTGGACACCTCTCTGGGTGGATGATTTGGTAATTCTCCAATTACGGTGAAGGTGACAAACAGGTTGTGCCATGGAGGCCACCTCTTTCTCATCTCTTCGACTTCTTCTTCTTGCTTTGGCTTTACTGTTGAACAACCGGCGACATAATAATAACAATCGGAACATGATTGATATTGCATACGAAGCGACGTTGTTAAGAGCGTATTGACATTCAGTATATGCACCTCACTTCCACATTCAAACCTAACAATTATGGTTAGAGTATTTACCAATCACTGTTTGAATTCAAAACATTCGGCTTCCGTGTGATCTTTCGCGGCATTCTTCTGTTTCCAGTCAGGAAATGTCCTTCGCTCATTCGATATCAAAGAGAATTTTTTAAACAAATTTGAATATTCAAAAACCACAACTCACGCATATAGTACAATTGTGAACACCACATTCCATCCAATTTAAGCTATCGTGTGAACACAACCAACACCGAAAAGGTGGGGCGTTTTATTCCGGTTTTTTCCGTGTTTAGGGCCGTCTATAAATGGTTCAAATGTATTCGTTCCACTGATGCTAGTAGTAGGGTTTCGTTTCATGGTAAAACATACTTGAAAGCTTCAGCTTCTATACATATTTTTTGTTGCTTTGGTTGATAAGGCGTACGCTATGGTCGTCTGAGTTGGGTACTTTCGCTTTTTACAACATTCCTTCTTTGTTTCTAATTGAAACCAATCGCAAAAAATCGATTATTTTTTACGAAGACAGAAAGCAAATTTAAGATACAATTGAATTATTCAAATTTATCTGTTTCACACTCTGCCTGCCTAGTGACACCATTCTAGAGCGGCAAATGGTAACAGCACAGATCAGGCGTGGAATATGATCTGGTTTCCGAGAATCAGAAATCGAATTAGTACCCCTCCCCATGAGCCCCAAATTTGCTTCGATCCTGACAGCCTTCCGAAATTCTCCCCTCCGCCCATATACCGTGCTTCGTTCCAAGCGGTCACTGAAGCAAATTATCAACCTAGACCGACCACACCTGGATTTCGATTTCTTTTAATCAAAATCATCGCTATGCTGGCCAGTGGATGATTTCGGAAAAATTTGCATACCAGAATAGATTAGCATAAAGTGAAGGATACTGAGCGATAGGCACGGGGCCTGCTGCTTGCCAATTGCTTGCGTCTTCGGGACTACTAAGTTTTTATCGGTCCCAAAAGTGCGTGCTGCATTGGGTGGTTGCGGGTTGCGATCGATTTGCGTTAGTCAGGCTGCCAGCCTTTCACACCCGGTACGATATGCAAATGATGTCCCAAACCGTCCTTTAGGGATGTTTGTTCCATTATTAAAAAATGGTCGCCATTGTTGGCTAGCGAAATGAGATGAATTGTTGATGGAAAACATCCCTTTTAGCTTTTTTCCGGCCGAACTCACCTGGACGAGGAAAAGGAATCCGATCGCTCGGAAGCCCAACATTTTGATGCGCTTCGTATTCCGAGAAGGTGCTGATGATACCCGGCTTAGAAGTCGTTTTGTTCGGCTTTTTCGTGAGTCATGTAGCAGGGAATCTGGAATTGAAGATAAAGGTACACACAATGAAACAGCTGACAGATAGAACGAGACATATCGAGGCTGTTACTACGAATGGCCAATCTGTTAAACTGGACAGAGGACAAGGTGCTTCAAAGCTAATCGAAGTTCATCGCTAGAATACACATCGAAAGGTCAAATCCGGGTGTCGGCGGGGTGTAAAGTGTACATCGAATGGAGGATAATTAAATTATTCTTATGCTAACTCCACTTCAACGATCACACAACGGGTTTGACGAAGATCTAGGTAGGATGCGAAAGGGAAACCGGTCCATCGTACCCAACAGCGTGGCAAGCTAATTTTCATTAACGTCTTCTACCGCCGATATCTTGACGAGCGGCATGAGACCGATCAGCTGAGCCAGCCAACCGTGACGCACCGCAGGCGAGGATTCACCATTACCTCTTTGCTTATTAATTGAAGCCGTTATTTGCTTGGCATTTAGGTTAGAGCTCCACGAAGATGAGATGTGATTACCTCTCCCCTCTACCGTACATCTATCAGATCACCACGAGCTGTCCAACCGCAAACGATGGACTTATCTTCACATTAACCATGCGATGACCAACCTTTGCTCTTTCTAAGCATGATCCAAAGGTTTGCCCAGGAGTGTGAGTCGTGAGTGATGCATTTTGATCGGTGTTAGATCGGGCCACTTGAAATCGCACCTCACGGTCTACTGCGGCCGATGTGGCTTGGTGATCCGAGATTCATCTTGTGCGCTTCAAGAGCCTGCAAGAGTTTGACTTTTATGATCTGTGGTCAAGCGTTTAGTCCACTTGACAGCCGGTACATTGCAAATTGATTTTCCATCTGCAAGCTAATCGTAAGTAAACGATCACCGAGCAACGTATTCTGTATCTTATGCCTTTTGCTTGTGCTTTAGCCAATAAAAATACAAGATCTTCAGCAAATATGCAGAAAATGTTTATGACAAACTATTCCCCACCACCCCCCCCCCTCCCCCCGGAACGAATGAAGAAAAAAAATAGTCGTGGAAACTAAATTTAGCATTTTGGAAAATAAAAAAAATGAATAACCGGTTTTCTTACGGCATGGGGAGACGGTCAATTTGAATGCCATATTTAGAAGAAGCATTCGCAAGGCCTGCTTCGGAGCGTTGCGGCTTATCATAACCCTCGACACTTTTAAATCCTCTTTCATACCTTTAATAATCGTAGCACTCTGCCAATCACGGATTTTGCGTGGGGGGGGGGGGGATATTAAAAGAAGAATCAAACAGAGTGTGCAACAGACAGCCTCACAAACGATGGCGGGGGAACGATTCGGACCCAACAATCCAAATAATGCCGAATGATGATTTTATTTTATGTTTATGCTGTTTTATGATCGTGGGCCCACGGCCACGCTGGTACCAGTTGATCAACTAATCAGCATTGCACGCACACTCTGTTATCGACCAACTGGTACGCCAACCATCATTGGACCACATCATACGTTGCAAAAAGTTGAATGGTTTATGGAAAAGTTCATCGATTGCAGCACGATGGTTGGATTATAACTGTGTACTTCTGCTGTTGCTGATGATGCTTCGGCGGGACATTTTTATCATTTTGGACAGCGATGCTCGCCATAAACCGTGTCCGGATGCAATACACATCACCATCAGTGGAAGTAGCGAGTATCGTTGATTTCGGAGTGTTACTGTTCGGTCGTAAAGACATCTCATATGAAAAACAGTAACATTTACGTGACGATGAGTATTATATGCTGTTGTTTTCATGGGGAGAGTGTGTAGCCACTCAGTGGTTTAATAGCAATGGCTCCAATTACAGATTAGGTTTCCTTTCAACGGAACAACTTTACACGTAACAGTGAAGTGAATGTATCTCGACAATCTTAACATACCTGCCAGAGCCTCAGAGAGCACTGAGTGGAGACATGAATTAGAAAGATGGGACTCTACATTGTAGCGTCGCGTCCTTGAACACTCGAACCGCATTTACCGCTGTTGCAAGCAGGCGACTAATCAAACGAGTCGGAACGACCCCATCCTCATCTGGTAGGCAGTAGCAGTAGCAGCAGCAGCAAAAGCGCCAGAAGCATCAGGTGTAGCTAGCGTTCGTAACGCATCTTTTAATTGCGTTGAACTTTGGCTTTTTTGCTCCCGCGGCCGAGGAGGAACCCGAACCTGTTCCTTGGTCTACTAAGTGAATCTGTGCGCGCGCTGAACCGGCAACACAACATGTTTACTTTATGGCCACTTGAGCGAAGAGACACTCGCCAACAGCGCTGCTAGGGTCCTCCAGACAGAAGAAGACCTAAGGGTGCCTCCACCCAGGCTACGCAATCTGACCTGCCATTGGGTGCGTCACGTGAACGGCGGCGAGCCTACCGCGTTACTAGTACGATCGAACGCGTATTCGCTTCTTCATCACCCCATCAGCATCGACTCATCGCTTTTTACCGATGTGGCAGCGGCACAAAGACAAGAGCCAAGCGGTTCATCTTGACACCCGGTGGTGATGACCTTTTTTGGCTTAGCTAAGGAACTGGAAGTCGACCGGCCTCTGGCAATTCCGTGCTCCCTAAGAGCTTCAAATCGACAATAACTCAGGAACACTAACGCCAGCCTGCGCCCCTTGCGTATTTCAATGGCCTCGTTGTTAAACTGCTCTCCCAACCACTCTAATTGCCCGACTCGCCAGGTGCTAGAAAACAAACTGATAGAGCCATAACTTTTGAGAGAGTAAATTTAGTACAATGGAGATTTACGGCGCATTGGGCCACTGTTTATGGGCGCTTGATGTCAAGGAGATAGTTACAACTGTTACAGGCTAAGGGATACTGATGATGCTGCCGCGACTGGTCGGCCTCTCTACGATATCGATTATTCGTTCTTTTGCGAAGATACAACGGGGTTTGATGTTACCCCTGGCTGATTTCGTGTTCTTCAATGATTGACTTACAAACAGAAATAATTCTCTTTGTCCTGTTTCAGGCCTTAGGCTGTTTGCTTCCCTTCCTTATATTTTCGAACGCCCATGCCTGTGCCATTTCCGATTAAGTGAATGTGGATAGCATGGGTTATAGCTCTACGGATTAGAATGGATTTTCCTGCTACACGCAAGCAATGTTGTGTGAAGGAATCACCAGGATAAATGTTATCTAAACTATTCCCAAGCAGCAGGAAGTGATGAAATGCTTCCTGCTTTAAAGTGAATTCCTTTTTGACGCCTTTTGCCACATTACACCAAGCTTTTAACTCGGATCTTTACGAAAGCTGGCCAGTAACAGAAGCTTCAACACGGACCGTAGAGGAAAGAATCTCGCACGCATGTAAGGGGGATCAGCGTTTCCACACTTTGGCGAGCAGTTTATGAATGTGCATTATTTATGCTTATTTTTCCGTCTCCAGCGACCGCGACCATTTCTGCGGAAGGGGAAATTTTGCATTTTTGGGCTGCCGAACGAGAAGGTTTGCCCGTTTTTCGAACGATAGGGCAACGATACAACAGCTGTTGAAATCGTTTGTATGGTTTTTGGCTGATGATTTTTGTGAGTTTGCGTTAGGAAAACAACTTGTTTGTTCGTTAAAGCAGCCATGTCGATGTTAAAGAGCTTGCGATTCTCAAAAAATCAACATCAAAAGGGACTTATTTTGCCGATACAGGCCGCAACTTGCTGCAAAAAGTTTATCAGCTTTCCTTCCATTTCCGAACCAATAGAAACGCTGGGAAAAAGGGAATTAATGCATAATGTAATATCGTCCATGTTTGCTCATCTTAAAAATCAGATAAAAAATGGTTCAAAACAAGGAATTTAAAAACGCGAAAAAATGACCCAAATACGCGGGACACAGGAAGTGTGGCGGTCCCAAAAGGCGTGATGAGGCTTTGATAAAAGTTGTGCATATCCAAGTGGATGGAATTTCCTTAAGGTCGTGTAGGCCTACCCCGAGGCAAAACATGAACACGAACCACATGCGCGATTGCACAACACCACGCATATGTGTGGCGGTGGTGGAAGTTTGTGCAAAAAATCCCAAAAATAAGTACAATCTACAGTAGTAGACTGGAGTCAGAAGGCAGTAAGCCGTGGGCTTCCTAAAGTGCGAGAGGGAACGTGTGTGTTGACATGAGGACAAGAGGATATGGCCGTTTGCTAGGGCAGAGATCCGCAGGAAAGTTTTGTGTCTCGTATCCGCGGTTATTGCGTGTACTGACTTCGTGAAAGGTGAAACCACCACACACACCCACTCATAGCCAGCTCATTTGGTGGTTTGCGGTTAAAGAACGTGCGGACTGTTAATGTGGAAAGTTAAAACGTAGGCATCGATCAAAGCGACCGGTAGCATGGTGAGTAAAAATGAAGGCATTAATCAAAATATCAATATCTGGCGCGTGTGCACGCCAAAAAGCAAATCGAGCAAATGTCCGGGAGCAGAATGATTTTCGCGCCAGACATTTCCAAAATGAGCAGATTAAAGTAGGCCATTTCATGTGCCAACCCTTTGTTATGAACGAGACCGCATTTGCGCATTTTTAGTACCGTTAAATTTAAGAACAGACTGTGCACTCGATGCTTTAGTCAAAGTAATCATGTTCTAGGCGTGCTGGAATGTTCCGACGGTCGATGGCTTCCAGCGGCTCTGGAGTTGATGTTGGCTGCGATTTGCGAAAGCAAAACCCATTTCACCTGCACGGCTGAGTGAATGCGTCGCAGTGATGTGGGAAGATGTGGGTTGCTGTCATGATGGGCCAGGAAATTACCATTTTCATCGAGCGCGGTACGAGAATGAGTGAATTTATGGTGCTTGCACATTAAAGCGAGCGGAAAACTGTCAGCAAGAATCCCGTCGCTCTACGGCGTTGGGTTGAAAAAGATGAGAAAGCATTACAGAGGAAGAAAGCATTCACATCCTTACCCTAAATTTCCCACCCGAGCAGCCCGATCGTGCGAAAGACGTTCAATTAATTATGTTTCTTCTCACCACCGATGCTCGAAGGTGTAGGAGTTCCTTTGCTTATTTAAGTGGATCCTCACTCCTTCAAACCAGGTACTCGTCAGTGATGTGCGTGCTTCATGGACGGCCTGGGGCGGCCTTTTTTGGGGCCCGAGACGCGCGTGCGAGGCCGACGACGGGTGGTTTATTATTAGCTAGCCGTGTGCCTCGGGGACATTTTGGGCTCATGAAATGAGCTGCAGCAACCGCCGCCACCAGACACGATTCTCAAGGCGCCAGAAGGAAGCTCGGCAATTTATTGTCGCGTATGTAATCGTTTTCTACTCAACTCAAACCTGCACGAGGAAGGTGTGTGTGGCACGCTGATGAAAAGAGAATTTGTCCTCCGAGCGCAAGCAAAACGCGAGGAACCAGGACCAGGACCAGGAGGTGTGAATTTAATCTTCTTAGCTATCATTAACCTTTAGATTGTTTACAGACAAACACGCACAGTTGTGGTGTGTGCTTTTGTTCGTACATGGTTGAAATGGTTGAATAGTTAATCACCTTGCAACATAATTAATATACACTTGAAGAATTGTATTAGCCCTGGTATGTTGACTCTCCGTCTTTGCCGCACTGATGGAAAGCGATACAAAAGCAAATAGTATGTTAAAGAATATTGATAAGGAGTTAAATTAGTCAAAGGAAATGCGATTAGCATTGGATGGTGCTTAGTGGCACATTTGGAATGGATGCAACAACTTATGTAGGTCATGCAGACACGCTTTCATTATTTACTGAACATTACATCATCTGGTAAGGCAATCGATTCGTGGTCGATTTGGGTGTAATCTCTGCCATCGGAGGGTCTGATACGCAGCTTCCTCCACTTAATATCACGGTGTAAATGAAACTGGAGCGTAAAGTATGAACGAAAGTGCTTGTTTGCTCCCGGCAAGATTTCCCTAGACGGCGATAGCCGTCCGCGTATAGCTGTGTGTACCGTGCTTCTTCTTTTGCTATGCTCCACAAGTCACAACTCGTCTAAAAAAACCGATGCTTATGCTTCGAAAACCGAAAGTAAACAGTTGATCTTCTCGAGATTGGTTCGGGATGTTGGCTGTGGCAGCTTTATTGCTCTTTTATCTAACACACGAGCTAACTCCAACAGCAAACACACTCCCCGAATGAAGCTAGTTACGGCGAGCTTACAGTAGATTTAACTAACAGAAAGTAAAGCAAAAAATCCTAATCCTCCAGCACATAACTTTCCGACGAGTACAAAAAAAAATCTTTTCGCAACTTTCTTCGTATGAATGGCGTGGTGGTCCGGGAAGAGAATGCGGACCGTCTAGCTATACTCTCCTTCAGGCACGTACCAGAGACCGCGTGTGCGGGTTCAGGTAACTCCCTGCGAGCAGCGTGACCCCCGCGGGAGCTACGAGTGGATTTATTGGCTTACGGAAGAGGCTCGTCGTTGTCGGTTGTCGTGGTTGTTCGTCTTGCGTGTCGGGTCTCGAAATAGTATTCGTCTCCGTCTCCGCTAATGATGCTCGCGTATCGTCCCGTCCCGGGGGGAAACTTTGGGATGGGACACGCCCGTCGCGTCCGGTGGTGGATTAGATAATATGTCGTAATGTTTGGTTTCATTCGTCGATCGCAGCACCACCGAACCGAGCTGTCAGTTCGAGCGGAAGGTCTCCGGCTACTATTGACCCCATTTTCAGCGGGTTGTCCCACCTTCGTCAGCAGCTGGTGTGAGATGCAGTTCCCTAATAGCAATAGTGGAGCAAATTTATGATTTGAGCAAATAATCTTCGTGGTATGCGTGGAGTGGTAGATCACGACTCAGCCAAGATGGATTTCAAGTCCAGCCTGGTTGATCAAATAGCGGTAAGGGGCAGCCTAAGGGCGTCGCTGTAAGTTCACGACATCCCCTGGGAGGCGAATATGAGGAAGTATCACTGGAGTACCGGCCAGTTAGGATACGTTTTTGTTGACTTTCCTTGACGTACGATACGACGCTAGACGCAGACCAAACATTTCCTCAATTGATTCGGGGAAAACGGATTTCCTGGTCTGCAGGCTTTTAAGGAAGACCCTTTTTTATCGATTGATACGTGTGATGATGATTGATTATGAGTGTGAATTATGACACGCGTGCAGGAGTGCATGTGATGCCAATATCTAAGCCAAACGACGACGACGGCGACGTAACGAGGCAATTCACTTGATATCAGCCCGCGAACAGAGAGTGATTGACGTTTGACCGATTCGGCAGACGGGTGCTGCCAGCAGATCATGAACCCTTCCGAACTGATGGCGCTTGGCCAGTTCGCTGGTTTGCATGAGTGAGGGACGATGCCGTCGTCCGTTTACCAATGCGCTAGACGACCGTCGTCTGGCCGTCGGATCGCATTTAGTTAATAGTTGGTTCGCTTGGATCGGTCCGCGCCTCTCCGTCACGATGCCTTCACAATTACCTCGCGTTCCACGCTGTGTGTGTTTGTTGATAGTGTCTCGCGTCGTCTTCTTCCGTGGCCGGTAAAGGGAGAGATGATGGTACCGAGCAACAGTGTTAAGCGCTGTGTGGCGGCTATGGCGCAATAGTGATTGCACTGTCGGCCATCGATAGTGTTGATGATGGCGTTTCGGTGGCTAGATTGCATAAAACGGGAAGAAACGTTTTTTTGCAATTTAATGCCCAAATGGTTCTTATGTTGATGACATGATGGGGCCACAAACTGTTGATTGGATGGGCCACCATCGCCAGAAGGGACGTTATCCCACTTAAACATTCCGTCCGTCCACACTGCATTGTTTCTGTCCGTTCAGCGATGACACGTGCGCAGAGTGAGGAGTACATCACATTTACATATTATTCAAAGTCCACTGGAAGTGGTTTGGCTATAATTTGATCATCAGTTCCCATGCCAAGACATTCATTAGGAAAGATGCTACAGAGCGTCGAAGTTCCTAATCACTGATCCCGATAATCAGTTGGGATATGTGTGCCTGTTGGGCAAATAAAGAACATCCTAATCATCCTAATCATAATGATTGAATACTAGGTTGACAGACCAGGGACTTCGCTGCTGGTGCTGCTGGTTGGTTCATTAAATTACGGTACAACCCATCGTAAGACGTGAGTGAGATGCAGATCGACTCATTTTGGGGGCAAAAGACAAACTTTTCGCTGATGCTGTCATCCTAGATTCTTCCAAACCAATGAGCATCGATGGCCGTACTCTATACGACCGTGGCAAAGTGTCTGGTAGCCGCAGGACATACGTACCGGTGCCCGGTACGTGATGTTGATCACGACAGTCATAGAGACGACCGGCGGACTCTCGGGGACACTCTACCTTGGTGTCATCTAAATGACCTATTCCCACTGTTTCCGCACACTCTCCCGGGGGCCAACCAAATCAAAGTATCCTTATAGCATTCCTTCGTTGACCTCGTTCGGTGCAATGCACAAATGAGCCTCTGAACTTACTGATGGGCCACGGAACTGTAAGTTTCATGTCCTTGAGCTTCTGAACTTGGTTCTGTCTGGTTCTTTAAAGGATGTCTAGTTCGAAGGAAGCATCGCAATAAACGTTTGATATACAGACCCAACGAACCATAGCAATGAATAGATTAAAGCATCTTCACAGATGGTTGGCTGTTAACATAATAGTCAAGTTGTTTTCAAAAATGTTGCACTGGTTTCTTTGCCGTTCAGTCCGTACTTGGAAATTCTGAGCAGCACTCCTGCAGAGGAGAGACAAAATAAAACGCTCCCCGGCAGACAAGTGATTCGTAGGATTTTTAAGAATATTCCTCGGGAAACACGCATTTTGTCGCAGGCATTTGGTCTTCTACTTCTGCGTTATGTGTTCTCGATTGTGCTTGTTTGGCAAAAACGAACACTCGCTAGGCATAGGTTAAAGCTTAATGTAGTGAAGAAATTTCCTCAAACTCGAGCCACTTTGACGAATTACAGGGAATCGCATTTGCAAAGCGGGTGGTTTCCTGTTTCCGATTCTATTGGTTCGCTGCGCCACTAAATTTTCGGATGTACAACAGATTGAGGAAATGGATCTTTTAACCCCGGAACTGTAGAAATTGTGTTGGCAAATGATTGCTGATCTATCTAAGGTACACGCGCTTTATGGAATTCGCTGATAACAGCAGATGTAGCACAAAAGTATATTAGAAACCGTATATATCAGCTAAATCATTTAACTACGAGTGGTTCTAATCATCCACGACGTGTTGGCATTAAAAAGGATTCATTTCGTCCAGCAAAGTGCTTACCTTCTGTTTGAAAAATTCCCAAATCACTATTTAGGGAACTACTGCTTATGGTTCCAGGGTTCCAATTCTCGTGCTAGTATTCACTATTCACGCTGTTAAGCCACTTCACTGAGTATCACTCGTAAATCGTCCTGGGAGAAGAGTCCTGCACTGGAGTCCTTTCCATTCACACACTCACGCACATGCACATAGTCCCTTTTATGTCGTTGTGATCGTAACGTTTCGTGTGATCCGCACGATCAGCTTGGTTTGTGCCGACTAAGCCTGCGCCAACGTGCGGACATAGCTTAAATACTTCCATTGGTGGCCTGTCGCCAGCCAGAGGAGGGGCGCATGGAAGATGTTAACATTGCAGCGGTGACAGCGCTGAAGGTGGGGTGTCGGCAGATGCGCGAAGGCGCTACCGGTGGAATGCGAGAAGTGGGAGTAGGGTTGGTTGTCTCGATGGATGCTGTGAAGCTTTGAGAGCTTTTAGCACGTGAATCGTACGCACGCGTTCGTCAGTCACTCAAATACCCACGTGTGATTCAGCCGAGCCGAGCGTCACACGAAACGAATGAATCTAACACACGAAGCTTTTGTGGAGCTCCGATTGAATCCTAAACCGATGGT
Source organism: Anopheles aquasalis (assembly GCF_943734665.1). NCBI lineage: Eukaryota > Metazoa > Arthropoda > Insecta > Diptera > Culicidae > Anopheles > Anopheles aquasalis. The sequence continues at coordinate 87,565 of NC_064877.1, read as the reverse complement.
CAACGTTTGGTGCCTTGGGGTTGGGTTAGATTAAAAATTGTTTTATTCAAGGATGCACATCATTTAATTGTAAATATGAGAACCAATGTGTATCATAAAACAATTCTGAATTTATTTCCGTTTCAAAGATACCAAAGATGCACATCCGCTTTAAGGATTACTATTGACATCTTGGCTTGCGAATCACTTTTAAGCCAAATGTCACTAGCCAAGTCAATGATGTACAGCGGACGGCTCGACTCTTGCCGGGAACGTCAAGTGTTCGGATGCGTCTTCGATGAGCACAACTCCTGAGGAGAAGAAGGGGAGGAGGAAATCAGCTTGGTGAAGGAAAACAACTCATCCACTCATCCACAGCAGACTAATCCGCACGTGAAGGCACACGAAGGAATAATGTGTCCCACGAGACACCATTTGAAACATGAGCATTTATGTCGCTACTCATGCTGTCGGCTGAGGTTGGATAGTTGCTGAGACTGATTGATTATCCTGCTAAGGGTTGAAGGCTGCCCGCCCCTAGTCCTTCTGAAACTTCTGTCTACTAACATATGCGATGCTGAGTAAGCATGGCCAAAGTCGAAACACTGTGGAAGAATGTTACTCAAGCTACTGTAAAATTGTCTAATTACAATCATATTTCATAAGCGAGAAGCATACATTCCGAGGAAAAAGTTGCGAATGGAATCATTGGAATTCAATTTAATTTCTTCGTTGATTCGCTATGTGAGTCTCATATGATAGCTCTTTGCCAGCCAAATTTTGATTCCTCTTCGTCTGCTAGATTGTCATGTAGTTTTGGCAATTATGGACAAAATTCTGTAAGCGACGAGTTCCCATAGTTTCTAGATGGACATTTAGCATGATCATACTTGCATCAGCAGTACTTATGTCGACAGCCGACTAATTTGTGCTGGTTATGCATAGAGAGTTAAAGTAAAATAAAGAACCTTTTGTGAGATATTCACACAGAAGACATTAAGCTGACAGATACTTACATTAGCGTCTCGATAACGAGAATGATTCATTCATGCTTGATAAATTTACTTTTAAATCATGCTAAGATATCGATAGGGAATGGTGGTTTACTGGGACTTCTGACCGCTGCTGCTGCTGTAGCTACTACAGTTGCTGCTGTTTGCAAGGGGTACTGAACTGGGAACTGAAATCCAGCTACCCGCGACAGCGTGTCGAAGTAAACACATTCATGATTGAATTATTCAGCTCAGTGTGATTGCAATGACCCGATTAGGGACTACGGTGCTAAATGTATCAGGACACGCTCCTCCATAGACACATTGGCTCCTCGTTCTTCGACACGCATCGGTGACGATAACATTCCGCGGACGATTGTTGAAGGCAAAACGTGTGTGCGCCCAAGAATGGCGTTGAAAGCGTGGAAAACCATCGTCGTGCAGAAAGTGCACCAGAAGCTTACGGCTATCAAGGACGAGGATGCCAGCGATACCTTTCTGTGTGGCATACGACCCTGTGATTGAGCGTTTGCCTTGTCCATGGTTTGAGGAAATCAACTTACGTGCTTCCCTCTTTTTCATCCTATTTCTAGTTGTGATGCTTGGCCAGATATTCGGGATTTTTCCCATCTACGGTATCATGAGCAGGGATCCACAGCATCTGCGTCTCAAGTGGTTCTCGGCGCGCGTCATTCTCAACCTAACCGTGGTGTTGACCGCTCTGATGCAAGCATACTTCGAGTACCAACGGCTGGCAACAATTGGTGTGAACGCGAAGAACGTTAGCGGACTTATTTTTTTCATCGATGCTTGCCTGATTAATGTGCTTTTCCTGAATCTGGCCACTGGATGGCGTGCGATTGCCTTAAAGTGGACCGAGGTGGACCTTACCTTTAATCGTCCACCGTTTCAAATGGTTGGCTGGAGTCTCAGGAAGAGGCTTCGTGTGATTTCATTCACCCTGCTCTCCCTAGCTGTTGGTAAGTTCATCCAGTTATCTGAGTCGTTTCTGGTTTTTATCTCAACAATGCTTCCTCTTACTCTGCAGTGGAACATGTTCTTTCAATTTTCAGTACCGTGCACAATCAATATCTCGAGATACAGCACTGCAATTGGACGGTTACGTCCTACTATCGTCATTACGCGGTGCGAAGATTCTCTAATATGTATCTCAACTTTCCCTACCATACCGCAAGCGCGATCTTTCTAACGGTAGAGTGTCGCAAGCCTGAAAGGACATCATTCCCGTTGACCTTACATTCTCTCCCATGGCTACACAGTACGTGTCGTCGGCGTTAACGATCTACTGGAACTATCAGGACATCTTCATCATCCTGATCAGCGTCGGGCTAGCGGCACGGTTCCAACAGATCAACAATTATCTGAAAATGCTATCAGATGGTGTGCTGATACCCGGCGAGGACTTTTGGATTCGCGTCCGAACGCACTACGTCTCCTTGTGCGAGCTTCTTGATGATGTGGACCGAGTGATATCGTGGACGATGCTCATCTCATGCGCCACCAACCTTTACTACATCTGCCTGCAGATCCTTCACGTTTCCCAGTTAGTTGACCAGCCGTAACGCTCGAGAACATTCATTTGGCATTCCTCTTTCCCATTACCACAGAAAACTGGCGAACATGGTGGACGACATCTACTACTGGTTTTCGCTGCTCTTCCTGATAGCACGCACGGTCACGGTCTTCCTATCGGCCGCTCACATTCACGAGTGTGCCAAAAAGCCGTTGGATATAATAATTAAAATACCGAACGTGGGCTGGTGCGTTGAGTTGGAACGATTCTCCAACCAGCTGAAAAGCGAGCAGGTGGCACTATCGGGCATGGGGTTCTTCTATCTCACTCGCCAGCTGTTGTTCTCGGTAAGAATTAGCGAAATGTACGAGCAAACAAGCGCTCCCTTTGACAACGTTTCGGTTCTTATAGATGGCTGGTACGATTGTTACGTACGAGCTGGTGATGCTCAAGTTCGATGAGGAGTCAGAGAACAAAGGCCACATCGCATTATGTTCCAAGTTTTCCTTCGAACACATTTGAACGCAGCAACCATCGGTGTTCGAATTGTTTAAAATAATAAGCTCATCATTACTGTTTTAACATTTTAGCGTTTTACTACCTGGGAGAAATTGAAGTTAAATGACAGCAAGTGTCATGGTGAATCATGCTTAAAATATCTTTTTTGCTGCCTACTCCTCTGCAACATTGTAAATCTGATCCATCTATGAAGAGAATATTGATGTGAACCATCTATGAAGTGAATAGATGTAGCAGCACGTAAAGTGGCCAAAACGAACCCACAGACTAGTCACCATATGTTGGCAAACCGATTGGCGTTGGTAACCAGTTCTTTTGAACTCTTGCAGCTTGCTCGGTCACTTGCATCGTTATAGTCACCGAAGGTGTCTTCGACCATGCCTCATCATTCGAACCCCATCATCATCCCTGGCGGCTAGCGGTTGCGGTCAAAAAGTTTAGTTCAACAAATGCTTCTAATGAGGTGTAGGGCATGGATGTCATTGATGACATTTACCATGTAAGACAGTTTCTACACACAGCCAAAATTTGGCGGCTAAAGTCAAAATTGTCGGCAAAAGTCAAAAGCTCCATATAAAAAAAATAATGGTGTGTGTAGGGACGCTTGAAAAGAAGAACTTCAGAAAAACTACAGAATCATCGCGAAATAACTTTAACACACCTGCAAACAGCTTTTTTAAAAATATAATATGCTTTAAGCTGATCGGGAGACACATAATGCTGCACTCCAGTGTAGGCCGTACCGTAGATGTAAATTTGTCTCCATCTGCCATTATTTTTTCCAAAATGTTGGAAAAATGAAGTTCTCTTTTTTTGACTTTAGCCGCCAAATTTTGGCTGTGTGTAGAAACTGTCTAACATGTTAACTTTAAGAAGAAGGGGAAGCGATTGTTGGAGGCCACTATGAGCACTGCAACTTTGCTGATTATTGAAGGTTAAAATTTTCAGGTGTTTTAAATAAAATAAAATAGGAAATCAATCGGTGAAATTTGTGCATCTGTTTTCCGAAAAATATGATTTACTAGCTTTCCCGACAGACGTCGTTCTGACTTTGAACGGTCGTGGGTTTATTATTATCATTGGCCAGCACGGCTTTGCCACATAATGTCATTTGGAAACATTTGGTATGTATTTTCGAATGTTTTTTATGGCAATCTTCGACATTGGTGTTCGGTTTGCCAATAGCTCATGAATGGGAGCTAAGGTTAATTTGGGCAAAAAAACGTAAATTTATGACGTTTTTTTGTGAAGATATAATTCTGCTTTATTTTTTCGAGGGAATGGCATGTTGAACTACTACTTTTCAAGAATATTTAGTTCTATTTTGGGGAAGCTTTGTTTAAAATTTCGTACATGATATCAGTTTTGCGTGTCTGAACTACGCAAATGAATATTCTCTTCATAGATTATAAGTTTATCCAGACAGCCCTGTTGAGTTTTTGTAAAGTTTTTGATTGAGTTTTTGTCCAATTTTTCTATTTTTTGCAGATTTTTTAAGTTGAAAAATTGATCACATTATGATCAAACCGGGTTCATCGCTTAAACGGGCAAGTCTTTTGATTCGAACCAAAAACGGTTTGACCAAAAACGGATTTGTTTGTAAATAACTATATCTACCTATACATGGCTTTGCAAATGCCATTACAAAGTGCAACTTTTGAAGTTTATTTGGTCGTATTATGGGGACGATTTGTTAAAAAACTTTACCCAAAAATGATGCATTTTACGATTCAACCTAAAAAACAAGCTTTACATAATTGTTTAAAAAAAGTATCAACAATTATTTAGTTTATTAAACTCGACCGGGCTACCAGGCAAATAGTGTACAGATTATATGTGGATCGGAACGCACAATGTATATATATATATATATATATATATATATATATATATATATATATATATATATATATATATATTAATAGATTTAAATAATTAGTCTATCAAGAAGGGATTGACATGTTTCGTAGAAAGGAAAATCATGCAGTCTTATAAATGTTTTAAGCATTCCATGTCGACCGGACAATGATTAGTCCTGATG
>NC_064877.1:75000-80000 GCF_943734665.1 Anopheles aquasalis | reverse complement strand
ATCGAACTGTTGCGTATGAAATGATGGAACCGATCCAGCTAACAAGAAAATAGAGTTTAAGAACTGGTTGCGAATAGATCTGAACGAGTTTAGCGCTTACCTCGTCACACCAATTGGAGGTTGGAATTCGAAAGCAAAGCTTTAACGGCTCCCGAGCCACTTCCTGAACGAGCGAACAGTAATACATTGTCAAGAATGTTCGCAAAATGACGAAAAATAACGAAAAGTACGTAAACATCACCATGATAACGAACTTTTCGGTTCTGCAAGGGAGCAATAAAGTATTAAACCGTCGAGCCAAGCATTTCCTTACTTACTCGAGCAGATGAAAGAGTTGATAGCAGATAAGGTAGAGATTGGTGCCACAGGAAAGTACCAGCAGTGGGGAGACGATGGCTAAAACCTCGTCCAGCAATTGGCAGATCATTGTGTAGTCGGTCAGAATCTCGGTCCAGAATTTACTACGCTCCAGCACCTGCACCGTGGCGTAGAACTCCACTCTCGCATTTATGCACTTAAAGTAACGCAAAATGGCTGCACTGATCATAATGATGGCCACATCCTGCACCGTCCAGACCATGGCAAGAGCTGTGTTAACATACTGTTGAGAGGAATAGACAATCAAAAATCAAATATACACCTCGTCCTCTCTTATCTTTGTGATCCTACCTCCAAGAATAGAAACGTTGGTACGTTGTAGGGAATGCGCTGGAAGAAGAATCCATAAGTTCGTCGTGCATAATACTCCAATAGGTTCGAGTAGTGCCAGTTGCAGATACGCGCTTCATCGAGTTTCACGTAAACGGTTTTGGAAATCGACAACATATGCTCAGCTGAAAAAATCGAATTTTCATTAAATTTGCAATACTTTCTCCCCGTAATTATTACTTAATCCCATCGTAAGGAGCGTCACTGCCACGATTCGCATTACACGTATCGAACCTTGCTTTGCACTGTATTGAATCGAAGGCAGGGCCTCCGTTTGATACCATTTCGGAATCACGCTTGGCCACTTGCGTGTCACCATTAGCAGGAAAATCATTATCACCACCACGTCGATGTAGAATAACGGCCCAATCAGATTGTCTGCATTGACACCTATCTCCTGCAATCGATCGTACTCGATGTAACATAGCAGTAATCCAGCGTGAACCAGCAATAAACAGAATAGCGTCTGGAAGGAGCACCACCGAAACTGCCAGCGAGTTGGGTCGTGAAGCAGAACCCCGTGCAGAGGAAATTGGCCAAACAGCTGGAAAATCAGCAGAATCGGTCTTATGGAGGCGTGAAAACTGAGCATAGCTGTGTGGAGCGCACAACCGCAGGGTTAAGGTTGAACTGGTAAGTAGCTGAACCGGAACCCACCGTTTGTAGTGCTGGAGTTCGCGGAGTAAAATATGATTAATCACCAAGCCAAGACTAATGACAAGATTTTTAAGAGAGATATACTCAGGGCGTATGATGGATTGATTAATATATGTTCCCTAAAATTGCGTGGAAAAAAGTATCTCTTCAATTATGAGGATCATAAGTACTGGATTGACAAAAATGGTTCTAGAACATTACGTAAATGAAGATTCATCACTGCCCGTTTATGTTTTAAAGCTCGATTTGAATGCAATTGTTCCTTTGTGCGTAAGAAGCTTATCAGAAACACACCTCTGTGATGTCAAGTGATTAAATCGCTCAACAGCAGTGTTTGCCGACACGAGCGCCTCCATCGAGCGCCTCCATCGAGCGTTAGCGCCGTTCTAATCAGTGCGGTCTCGCATATTCCGAAACTTCGTAGCTTATTGGGCATCACGAATGCCTGGGGCTATCCCCCGCTGTACCACGTTATCGGCCATTCAGTATACGGCGATCGAATAAACACTTATCTATGACCTAACCTCGTTTAGCGTTTATCATCTCGCTATCGCCGCGCATGACACGGCATGTGGGGAATGCAGCAGCGATGGGTACGTCAGTCAGAGGAACACCGTTCGTCCGTGCAGCAGTAGACTTTCGTGCCGCTAGTTCAAAGATCAAGCAGTAATGCCTACACCAACGCTATACTACGCCCCTATGAGCCCACCGGCCCGTGCAGTGCTCTTGCTCATCAAGGAGCTAGGGCTGACGGTGAACGTTAGTCCTTTCCCAGGTTGGTGTAATTGATGCTCTGTATTATTAAAGTGTTTGCGTTTATGTTTTATCTTGCAGCTGAAGGAAGTGAATGCGATGGTCGGTGAAACTCGTACTGAGGAGTTTCTGCGCATGAACCCCGAGCACACCATCCCCACGCTGGAAGACAATGGGTTCTACCTGTGGGAGTCTCGTGCCATCCTTACCTACTTGATCGATGCCTACCGACCAGGGCACACGCTCTATCCAAACATTCCGCGAGAAAAGGCGCAAATCAATCGCGTGCTACATCACGATCTCGGCTCGTTCAATCCCAAGTTCTTCGGTATCATTGGCAAGCTCTTTTCGGGCGCCGTAACCGAGCTGTCGGAGGAGATGATAACGGAGGCTAGGAAAGCGTTAACGGATCTCGAGAGCTACATCATTCGGAACGATTTTTTCGCCGGCGAGAACGTGACCGTTGCCGATCTATCGCTGCTTCCCACCATTAACTCTGCGGTGGTAAGTGACACACGCTGTATGTGTGTGTTCGTCAATTTGATTACATAAGCTAACGATAACGTGCTTCTTTGCTCCTGCTTGCAGCACTGTGGGTTGGATTTGACCAACTATCCCCGATTGAACGCGTGGTATCAGTCCTGCCGCAAGGAGATGAAAGGATTCGCGGAAGATGAAGCAGTATCGGTGCAGCTAGGTGAGTTTTTCCGCACGAAGGCACCCAACGGACTTGCGGCGTTGAATTAGGCTGAATGAGTATGAGTGTGCGTGCCGGTTTCCTATCTGAGTGGCTGCCTAAATCTGTTGCGCTGCCGAAAGTGAGATAAGACGTGTCTAATCGAAGCCTCTGAAACATATTTTGCTACTGCTTCGAACAAGACCGAGAGATAAAAGATACCGCCAGCTCGGAGGTGCTACACGAGTCACGTGACCGATGTTCGAAATAAAACAAAATCAAACTGTTTACATGAGTTGTGTTAAAAAATCTTTAATATTCAACTTCTTATACTCGAAGTAAACAAAAGAAAAACCAAATCAGAACAGAAAACATGATTAATGAGTCGAATTATTATCGTTTTCTTGATGATTCGTTGTTGGCATCAAATATGGTTTCTATCGAAGCAAAGTTTGTCGTTATGCGTAGCAACTTTAAATAACCAATTAAAGAGGCCAATAAAAGAGGAAGAGAGAAGATAAACGTATAACTTATTTTGATTTAATCATGGCTTATAGCTATTAATTTAATCTGTTTTCATTTATTAAATTTCTGTTAAATATTCTAGCCTAAGAATATGCTACAAGGTTCCACTTCGATCAAGCATTAATATAAACTAGTCGTTCCCGGCAAACTTCGATCTGTCACTCGGAGAGTCGAGCTTTAAGATGTTGAATGTATAATTTTAAATGCAACATAAAAACGGAAACGGGATTTGAATGAAATTTTTTAAATTTGGAAGCTTTTTGGTGCTCTATTTTTTTTTTTATTTTCTCTAATGCATAAGTGTATCAGTTTTTGTAGTTTTGGATGTGCTTTATAAAAATATTAGACACGGGAGAGTTGCCGTAATGTAACGAATACAATAATTCCAGTGGGTGGATTAACGTTGGTAGTTTGATTTGTCCACTTACGCAACTCAATCCGGAAGATGCGCATCGAATTTTTGGTGCATTGCTATGTTAACACACCTTATCCATCTTCCCTTTTTCAACACACGACATTTCATTGTAGGGGATCGTAGAACCATATAGCAATGCGGCACGATGTAAATGAACCACGGGAGGATTCGAATTAGTTCCACATATACCATCCTAATTTTGATTGCGTTGTTGCCTTCGTCTTTCGCTATCATTAATCCCTTCTCGTTGTTCTTAAGATCTTGATTTCGATTTTCAGACCTACGCAATTGAAGGTGAAAACATGCTTGAACCCGTTGCTGTGAGGTCTGGTTTTTACGGATTAGTGCCAATCTTTTCGAATTCCGACAGCGCACTCCTTTCTTGATCTTCTGATTGAAGGCATTTTTTCTCATGAGTCAACTAAAATCAGATAATTTTCTTTTTATCACAAATAGTTCTTGATGTACTCGTGGTAGTTTTTATTCAAACCACAATAATTAGCAAACTTAAATCACTTGACGAATCATCGTTGGTTTGCTCAAACCAATCGCTCTTTGGTCTGATGGAAGTAAAATATTAAAAACTGATTTTGTGATCACTGTACAACGAGTAGGCGACGATGATCAAATTAGAGCAAGAATATCCAATTCAGCGCAGTGGGCATTGGACATTTACATTTGGATTGGAGTGGGCATTGGACATTTGTGACATTTACAAAAAAAACCTCTCATTTTTATCTTTCTCGATAAATCCGCGTCGGTCATATTAAATTAAAAAAGCAATAAATCGTCGAAACCATGTGCAAAGGGTCGCAATAGTATACAGTCGTTCTGACTAATGAGTGCATAGCAGTCAAAATGATTAACATCGCTATGCCATGCTACAAAATGCTTTATTCAAGGTTAGTTATTGTAGTTCCTTCATGAGATTGCGATGTTGTTGGGCGTGGACGCCATCGTTGCAGCTTTTCCTAATTCCTTACTCAGTTAGGATGCAGATAAATGTTCACCGCTCTCGTACCCGCAACGAAGTACAGTGGCAAAGAAAATGGAAAGGTTTTGGTCGCGCGCTTGTGACCGGTGGCGATGGAACATTTCACCATGCTGTTGCACCTGGTACAAACCTTGGTTTCTGGGTTGTTCGAGCTAAGCCCATACTTGTAAAATGTCTCGCAGTTTTACTTCTAGGTCAATGCGTCACGCTATTACCGGTTGTAAATATTCTCAACTCCAACATCCATACGGTGAGATTCAAAATTTTTAGTG
>NC_064877.1:65000-70000 GCF_943734665.1 Anopheles aquasalis | reverse complement strand
TATCGTTGTTTGGGTTTTGTTTGCGGACGCAAAAGGTCCGGCGGTTTCAGCGAGAGGTCGAGCATGAGTCCATTGCTCTCACAGGCAACGGATTTTTTTACTTGACCCGTGAATTCATCCTTAAGGTATGTGTGCATTCGAGATTGTTGAGCCGAGAGGTAATTTTGACACTCCTTTTCACTTATTTTCGATTTCATGTCACCCACCACTGACTGACCGCTGACTTTGGGCACTTTTCCGACTGTCCTCCCAAATAGCGGCCACCGTCGTAACGTACGAGTTGGTTCTGACGCAAGTTAACGAAGCGGAAGCTAAAAATGGTGACGATAATCCGTGCACGTGAGTAGCCTGCAAAATGGCCCCGGAACTTTGTGAAAAAGGTCCTTGGAGAACGTGTAACGAACCGGAACCTGACTCGTGCGACTGCCAGTGGGATAGTCGCACGGTGAGTGTGAACGTGTGAGAATAAATAAAAGTAAGCTTCAGAATCTTCATGAACTACGGCAAGCAAGCCGAGGAATTGAGAAAGGATGATAATGAGATGGTGGTCAATAATGTTGGACCTTGTCGGTTCGGTGGTAGAGAAGTGAATTGTTTAGAGAAAAATGGGGACCGTAATATGGGTCGACAGTTTTTTCCGATTCGACATATCATCACAACAGTTCTTGAGGCTGCCCATCACGTTCAGTGTATACTAAGTGGGATTCAAAGTTTGTTTGCTTCGCTCAGGGTCCCGTATGAAAAACCGGACAGTTTTTGGGCTGCGTTCAAACTGGATTCACAGTCACTTATCAAGAACGTGCTGATCGTTTCGGGCCGCATTCCAAACAGTTAAAAAAGGATACGGCAAAAGCATCCATCTGGGCATGGTAAGTTAGGGTGAAGGGTTGACACGGGGGTCATAATTTATACAGGGATTATTTCACTTTCAGCATCAATTTTGTGAATGTTAAGTATGTTTCTAGAAGTGGTAATGAGCTTTTTGTATGGTTGGTATGAGCGTTGCGATTAATGCTGATTCGAAGATGAGAAACGATTTATTGAGACATTTAAATCAACCGATAATTATTATCGATATAATTTTTGACATTTTGCATACATTTTATGTACAATTATTTACATTTTACACTAAATATGCTATTTCAATTTCAAAAAAATCAATAAATCCCTCTGATTATACGAATGTTTTTCACTGTTCCCCTCAATTTATGCTCAGTTATTGCTTTCTCAGAATAACAGCAATCTCAGCATTAAATCAACATGTACCTACCATGCTCGTTTAGATGCTTTCGTCAGATTATGAGGAGCAATAATTGCATTTATTAATAATTCACTCCCCATTTATTAATAATTCACGGTTCAACGGTGACACCGTAAACAGGTCTAGGTCAGGAAAAAGCTGGTTCATTGTTTGCCAGACTTTTCGCGTGTATCGATGGCTCATAAAATGCTCACCGATCGACTCTTTTTTAGGAAAAGCAACGTTATAAGGTAAATTTAACATACTGTTTTGTAACAAAAATGAATCAGGTACATTTTTATTCTCGTAACAGTCTCCACATGGATGAGTTGGTGGGCAGTGTCGGACGAAGGAATGTGGAATTTTCAAGCAAGTCGAAGAAGCTTAACGAAAAGCCTCTTATAGTGAGCCGTTGGAAGGAAAGATGGTTACGGTGCAGCATCGAAAGCTGGTTTCGTTGGCCCAAACCTTTGCGGAAAGCTGAGCGCGAAGATTGGCTGCATGATGGCACGTTTCACGAAGCGGTACGAGGAATACTTACGCTGGCCCAACTGTTCTCTATCATGCCCGTCTGTGGAATCCATTCGAAAGATCCTCGAAAGCTGCACCTGTCGTACACCAGCGTTCGGGCACTCTATGCGTACTTTTGTGCACTTGGTATATCGTTCCTAACAACGATGTCAGTGTTATTCTTCGCAAGCAAACGTTATAACTTCCAGAAGATGGTGACGGCTTTCTTCTACTGCTACAATTTGTACGGGATGTACCGCTTTTGGAAGCTGGCCAAGAGCTGGCCGGGACTAATGGTGAAGTGGACCCATGTGGATGACTCTTTGCCGACACAGAAACGCGAATTCGATCGTGCCATTATGGCGCATCGCATCAAACTCTGTTCGATCCTCGTGATGACACTGTCGCTATCGGAACACTTGCTCTCGATCGTAGCCGCCGTACACTATTCAAACAATTGTCCCGCCGTTCATGATCCGTATGAGGCTTTTTTCAAATCAAACTTTGCATTCGTTTACTATTACTTTCGCTATTCCGCGTTGCGTGGGTTTCTTACCAAGTTTTTCAATGTAATTTGCAATTTTATCTGGAGCTATATAGATTTGTTTGTGATCGTGATCAGTATGGGGCTATCGAATTCGTTTCGTCGAATTAACCGCTATCTGATGCAGCATAAACGAGAGGTAATATTGACTCTAATCTTGCGTTACAATTCACATTTAAACATTAGTTAGAAAACCATTTTCCCTTCTTTCCTTAAAGAAAATGACGGAAAAATTCTGGGGCGAACAACGTGAAAGGTATCGCAATGTGTGCGATCTAGTAACGATCGTAGACGATCACGTCTCGGTAATAACGATGCTGTCGATCTCCAACAACCTTTTCTTCATTTGTGTACAAATCCTAAACAGTTTAAAGTAAGCCACATGTTGAGACCATGTCCTATAAGTTCTTCATCTAATTCCTTACCATATCGTTTCAGCTCGCGTCCAACATTCGTCCACACAGTGTACTTTTGGTTCAATTTGATCATTCTCATTGGCCGAACACTAGCAGTTGCTATGTTTGCAGCAGAGGTTAACGATGAATCGAAGCGTCCGATAGAGGTGCTGCGTACGATACCTCGCGAAGGCTGGTGCCTGGAGGCAAAACGTTTCGCTGAAGAAGTCACTACAGATACAGTTGCGCTCACCGGGCTCAGGTTCTTTAACATGACCCGCAAACTAGTGCTGAACGTGACGGGAGCTATCATCACCTATGAGCTGGTGCTGATCCAGTTCCACAAGGACGAAGCCTCTGACATTGACTTGTGTAAGCTTAAGCGTATGGACACGTTGTAGCTTCGTTCGTGTGACGTTGAGGTTTGGCAACAGCCATCAATGGTTCTATGCTATGTCGCTGTGGTCGTCGTAGTTAGTGTTCGTGTTAGTTAGTTTTATGCTATTGTAAAGTGTGAGTTCACTATTTTCAGTATCTCTTGCTTGCTAACTCTTTATTGTTATTCTACTTTTAGGCACCACTCGCATGATGGATGATTTGTAGACGTTCGTAAGATGTTGAGTTTTCGATACTTGCGAAAAATGTAACGAAAGTATGGACTAATGTAACGAAAGTAATTGAATGCACACAGTGTCTTTGAGACTTTTGCTTTCGCTTTTGAGGACTATACAAAGTTCTTTTCATAATATTTTATGCTCAAGAAACAACAATAAACGATTGGCACAATTATTCTTATTGCTCCTTTATTGTTTAAAGTGAAAGTATTATTGAACTACTGTTGTTCAAGAAAACTTGGAAGAAATTTGGGGAAGATTTGTTTAAAATTTCATTGTCGGTGCCCATCGTAGCCATGTGATGGGTTATCTGAACTACGAAAATCAAAATATTTTTCAAAGATTATAAGTTTATCCAGAAAGCCTCGTTGAGTTTTTGTCGAATTTCCAAATTTTCTATTTTTGGTAGATTTTTTAAGTTGGACACACTATGATCCAATTGGTAAATTGGACACACTATGATCCAACCGGGTTCATCGCTTAAACGGGCAAGTCTTTTGATTCGAACCAAAACCGGTTTGAACAAAAACGGATTTATCTGTAGAAAACTATCTGCCTATACATGGTTTTGGAAATACTTTAATAAACAGCTACTTTTCAAGTATATTTGGTGGTATTATGGGATCGTTTTGTTATAAACTTCATCAAAAATTGATGGATTTTACGATTCAATCTTAATAATACGAATTTACCATGATTGTTTAAAAAAGTATCAGCATTTTTTATCAATACTCCTCGATGCTATCTGGCAAATCTCTTCCCCTCTCCCTCCCTTCACACTTTCACACGCGCTTTCCTTCTCTCCCTCTCTGTCTCTCTCTCTGTCTCTCTCTCCCTCTCTCCCTTTCCTCCATCTCTTCGTTTGCAAGGCTCAATGAGTGTGATATAGTCGGCGACAAACAACAAGATTTCATGTTGCGAGAATGAACTCAATCTTTGACCGCGACGAGATTTCGACGCTGAGTAGTTTTTTTTGGGTTTAGAATTTCGTGTTTGATCATATCGATTATGTTCTAGTAGCTACCGTGTCCGGTGATCGGATAGTAATTGTGCCTAGATGTAGGTTAATACAGAAATAAAGACCTGCAGGTCAAGGTCGGTTAATTGTTGCCGAATCGAATTTGAATTAAAACAGTAAAACGAATCAAAAATGTGATCTTCTGTTCTATAGAGCATATGCGCTCTTGTTCGACGCCCTCTGGAAAACCTGAACGTTGTGTGCTTGTCAAAGAGTGCCCTCTCATTCGACAGATTTTGGCCAAAAAACTAATCACTTCAGATGATGTGGTATTCGTCAATGAAAGTAAATGCGAGAAGCTGGAGGATGGCAAAGTATTAGTCTGTTGCTAAAACTTCACGCTATTGTCAAATGTTTGTGGTGTACAATCCTAACAGGGTAGTGATGGGTCGGTTGAATTGGGCCAACATCCGTGGACAGTTTTGTTGCATTACGGGAGTAAAGGTAAACTAGGTCAGAATGCATCCTGTTATCCTCAATTAATTGTTCTGGAATATTTAATTATATTTCCATTCAAGCAAAGAAATCAAGTTTGAATGCGGCGGAACGCTCATCTCCGAACAGTACGTGCTTACATCGGCCAGCTGTATCGGCAATCCGTCATCGTGGGCAAAGTAAAACATTAAATCACTTAAGCAGTCAACTGAAGTCGATGAGTAATAACCTTCTGTGTTTCATT
>NC_064877.1:35000-60000 GCF_943734665.1 Anopheles aquasalis | reverse complement strand
ATAGAAGGTTATCAGTAAACGAAGGTCATTCACTGTGTTACAAGCAGAAGCGGACTAGAGGGATCGCGAGTCCAATTCGGTGGCCGATGATTTACCGGTTTTGTTCGTTGGCAGGGGCCGAGCGTTGTGGTGTCTGTGTTGGTCTGGCCGATCCAGTAGGGCAGAGAGATCGTTTGCATGGAATCCCTAGCTACGCACAGCAGTTCGTTACTGCCATCGATGACGAACAGTTCTTTATATAAAAAACCGTAGATCTAGCTAGTGACATTGAGTTGTACTTTTAGAGTTCCCCTATTTCATTGCGAAACAGAGGGAAAGAACATAAAACATGGCCAGCGGCATCACTAAGGCCTCCAAGCTTCATATGCTGAACGCATTTCTTTTAATTGTTTTTCAGCACGTCGTGGCACTAGGTAAGGACATTATACAAGCTACAGGCAGAACACATGTAATAAGGTCACGTCAACGAGTCACCACTTTCTCCTAATCCGCTAGAGTTGGGCCAATCTTGTGTGAATCCTAGCGGTGAATCCGGAAGCTGCATTCTGTTCCGGGAGTGCCAGCCATTGGTCGATATCTTCAAAAAACCATTCAACACACCAGATGATACGGAATTTCTGCAAGCAAGTCGTTGTGGCGATTCACAGGGCAAACCGTTGGTGAGTGACCGATGACGAAGAAATGATTGAGCGGGAATGATGGTGCTTCTTTTACCAGGTTTGCTGTGCAGGAGTTGTAGTCGAAGAGCGAACAACATTGCCTGAACCACCAAACTGTGGTACTCAGCTATCTGACAGAATTTTCGGCGGACAGCCAACCAAAATTGACGAGTTTCCTTGGACGGCACTGATTGAGTACGAAAAGCCAAACGGTCGCTTTGGATTCCATTGCGGTGGATCGCTTATCAATCAACGCTACATCGTGACTGCGGCCCATTGCATCAACGCGATTCCACGAGGATGGAAGGTGTAAGTATGCGACGCTTTATTAATCTGGAACTCATGCCTGTTCTTACATTTTTTTACACTTTACATTTACACTTTTAATTTTAGCCATCGTGTTCGTCTTGGTGAGTGGGATCTGAGCACTTCGTCCGATTGCGAGGACGATTTTTGTTCAACATCGCCAATCGATCTAAACATTGAACAGATCATCGTGCATAATGGTTACGATGTGCGGGACAAGAGCCATGTAAACGATATCGCGTTAATTCGCTTCACTCGACATGTTGAGTATACGGAACTGGTGCGACCCATCTGTTTGCCTTTGTCTGATACAGTTCGAAACAAAAACTATGTTGGAGTGTCGAGCTTTGCTGCTGGATGGGGCAAGACGGAGAATGCCTCCGCGAGTGAAAAGAAGCTGAAGGTCGAATTGAACATCGTTGCCCCGGACAGTTGTACATCGGTTTATAAGCGAAATGGCATCAATCTCCAGCCAACGCAACTGTGTGCGGGCGGTGTGAGAGGCTCCGACACTTGTAGTGGCGATTCGGGTGGTCCATTGATGAAACAGCATGCTGGTGCCTGGTATTTGCTGGGTGTGGTTAGCTTTGGACCCCAGAAGTGCGGAACAGCAGGGGTTCCTGGAGTCTATACCAATGTACGAGAGTACACCGATTGGATTCGGAGCAATGTTAAATAAACCAGACTGTACAATTGACCAAGCTGCTATGCCTTTGGTACGATGAAAAGACTAGAATAAATGAATGCTACAAGGACTGCAGTGCAATTTGTCAATCGTTCCTAATTAAAAAAAATAAGCTCTGCAAATTGGTAATTGTTATTATCTGAATACTGTTAGTTTGACAGAATGTATTTGCTTGCAGTCATCCGAAATATGACTTATCATTTTTATGTTTAGTGTGAGTAACGAAAAGAAAAAACATACTGCAATGCAGCCAGATAATCGAAGCTGATTTATGTAGTTAAATATGTATTTTACAGTTTATGTAGTTATATATGTAAGAAGAACGTTATCAATTGTTAATTGATAAAAATGTTGATAGAAGCAAGCATAATCTTGGCAATGTGACCGTCGTTATCTTTATTATGCTTTCTAAAAGATAAGGTACTAGTCAAAAGGCCTAATCAAAGCCAACGGAAGTTTTGCATGATGTTCTACAGCCATCAGTCAGTTGGTTATGTTGTATGATGGTGCACTATGCCACAATAATATTTGGATTTGCCGGAAGTAATTTGAATTGAAACACTATCTTTATATTTTGCATAAAATACGATGAACACACACACTCACAGTGATCCGATGATCTAGCAAATGTTCGCTCAAACATTGTACTTTCCGTAGCTTGAAATTTCCAAATCCAAATGTGAAATCAAAACATAGGCTTCGAAACGTGCACACCGGTTGTGCCTCGGGGTGGTCGGAGACCACAAACATTGGAATACCCTGGGGTATTCCCCGCGTAAACGTATTCAAAACACCGCAAACCGGGTAGCATGGGAAAAAACTTGTTCGCTTGTCGATAGCATGCACCGTGGTGGTGGTGGTTGGAAGACCGATCGAGAAGAAATGTAAGAAGCCGTGACATTAAAGCATCCACCATGGTCAACAGGTAAGGCGCCGCGTTCAACAAACCGTTAAGCGGAAACAGTTTTTCTCACCAAATCAATCGCCATTGCCACACAGTGTAACAATTACTGGTGTGCTCTCGATCATCATTAAGCTCATCTTTAATTTTTGAAAAACGGTTGAAATTACAATAGACAGATGGACGATAGTGTTGCATATTATTGAACGTGGCGACGGCATCTGATTGTTTGATTTCGATAATGCGTGCATCGCTGTATGCGGAAGATAATCTTGACAAGCGATCGGGCAAGCTCTGCGACAATATGAAAAGATGAAACGAGAAGTCGCTCTGCTCGGGGGCTGTTTACCGGTTTGATCCGCCACAGTAATGTACGGTCCGTGGCGTTGCTGGTGTGAGTAGCAAGATGCTTTCGTGCTGTAGGCAATCGTTCCGAATAATCAGCGAATGGTACACAGTTTTGTACCGACATTCAGAAGAGATACACGTTACTCTAGATCACGCTCTGAGAGAAAGGTCTTCCTGTGGTTGCTTGAATCGAATTCTATCGTCGGCAGTTGATGGTTCCGGTTTATGAAGCATAATGGCAACCAAGAGTTCTTTCGTTCTGCTGATGTGTTTAGTGGCCATCGGAGGCCAAAGTGTCTTGTGTCTTGGTAAGATAAAATAAATCCACCATTTAGCACATTGATATCATCGTTCGTCAGCATTGAGTTGAAAATTGAATCTTTGTTGCCAATTCTTTAATTCACAGATCTTGGCCAATCGTGCATTAATCCCAGAGGCCAGCAAGGGAGTTGCATTCAGTTTCAGGAGTGTCAATCGTTAGTCAGTATTTACAACAAACCAATACGAACGGATGATGATAAGCAGTTCCTCCTGGCCAGTCGTTGTGGCACATTCAATACGAAGACTTTGGTAGGTGAGATGGTGTTTGCAGCACACCAAGCAGTATGAGATTGATTAACTTATGATTAGCGTTCACGGTCATGTACATACAGAGGGCAATGCACTGCAAGGGTTCTAAATCAAACTGCGGGACGAGTTTCTCAAGCTAATAAGTAATGAATATTAAGATAAGATAAACAATCTTTCACCGTCACATTTTTAGGTCTGCTGTGTTGGGTCAGCTAGCTCGGGCGGAAAAACTACGCTGCCGCAACCACCGCATTGTGGTATTCAACTAACGGACCGTGTGGTTGGAGGACAGCCGACCAAAATTGACGAGTTTCCTTGGACAGCGCTGATCGAATTCCAGAAAGCAGATGGACGCTTTGGATTCCATTGTGGTGGATCACTCATCAATCAACGTTACATCGTAACGGCTGCCCATTGCATCAATGCGATTCCACGCTCCTGGAAGCCGTAAGGGTCGATCAATGGAAAGTAACTCTTGAAACATCGATGTAATGTTGCGCGGTTTCGTTTGCCTCCTTTACAGAAATCGTATCCGCCTGGGAGAGTGGGATTTGGGATCGAACTCTGACTGTTTGGACGATTTCTGCGCCCCAGCGCCAGTCGATTTGGAAATCGAGAAGATTATCGTGCACCCAGGATATGATTCGCGCGATAAGGCCAACCTGAACGATATTGCATTAATACGCTTCAAGCGAGATGTGCAGTTCTCGGATGTGATCAAACCCATTTGTCTTCCTCTGTCCACATCGGTTCGCAACAGAAACTACGTTGGAGCTTCAAGCTATGCCGCAGGATGGGGCAAGACGGAGACTGCCTCAGCGAGTGACAAGAAGCTGAAGGTTGAACTCAACATCAAGAGCCAGGAAGATTGTGCACCGATATTTGCCCGTGGGGGAATCTTTCTCAAGCCCTCGCAGATTTGTGCTGGAGGTGTGCGTGGCAAGGACACTTGCAGTGGTGATTCGGGTGGCCCACTGATGCGCCAGGTCTCCGGTACTTGGTATTTGCTGGGTGTGGTTAGCTTCGGACCGCAGAAGTGTGGCACAGCGGGCGTACCCGGTGTGTACACCAATGTGATGGAGTACACAGATTGGATTAAAAACAACATTGAATAGACGGAATTATGGATGAGAGTCAATTGGTTGGAAAGATGAAATGGATAGTGTAATAAATATGTACAAGCAATGCAAGATAGTTTTCCCTGTTTTTTAATACATTGAGAATCTCATAACTACGAGAAACGACAGTAAAAAAAGTAAATACATTATTCGGTTGTTTCATTGAGCACTTTAAGTATAAATTTAATATATGCTCTGTTTGAATTGCCTTTTTTGTTTAAATGTATTATGAAATGTAGATTATTTAAGCCATGATTAATATGCCATACATTCCATCGGCTCTCCCGACTAAACTTCGTAGCTTCTTGTATAGTAATGGTAATGTGAACACATGTATACAGGAAGTAGATTACAAATTTGATGAAAACATTATTAATCTCATACTTATCAAGTGAAACATCAAAAAGAATGGTAAACAAGGAAAATCCATGTTATGATGATTATATTCAAGCTCTTGATAGTAATGTTTGTTTTCCGTTGATCGTATCGCCAGTTGAGTTGGTATAAATTTTAGATGAGCTAGTTTGAGCGGTCATTCTGATAGTGTATATTGTTAGCAAGCAGATCTTCAGTAAGACTAGTGATTCCTCGTGTTCCTATTGTTGGTTTAGTTTGTTGTATGCCTTTTTAAGTCATTAGAAATAGTGTAGTAGTTCTCAATAATGGATCTTAATAAATGCTTAAGCTTACTAGCCATTGTAATGTGTATTGTGGTAATATAAACACTAAAAATCGATTTAACATTTATTTAACGCGACCACATCATTGCTCAGGTTGTAGATGCAGATGCAAAAACCATTCAACTTGAACATGCGACACCGCCGGCTTGTGGACAGTCACCATCGGATCGTATAGCCGGTGGATCTGGCATTCTAATGTACGAGTTTCCATGGACGTCGCTGATCGAGTACGAGAAACCAAGTGGAGAGGTTGAATTTCTTTGCGGAGGAGCACTCATTCACAAACGCTACGTTGTTACGGCTGCCCATTGTACCACTTCAATTCCGTCTGGCTGGAAGTTGTAAGTTGAACCGGACACTGGCAGTGGCCAAGCGAGACGAATGTCATAGGCGTATTTGAAATTGGTTTTATTTTTTACAGAAAACGCGTTCGTCTCGGTGAATGGGATCTGAGCCGATCCCCTGACTGCGAGGGAGACGTCTGCGCACCAGCACCGATCGATGTGAATGTAGAGAGTACAATTGTACACCCGGAGTTTACTAAGAGCGGTAAAACCGCTATCAATGACATCGCGTTAATCCGGCTCGAAAGAAATGTCACGTTCACCGAGATGGTTCATCCCGTATGCCTACCAACGACGGCATTGGCAGGAAACGAGAGCAATGACGCTGGTTTAGCTTACAGTAGTGGCTGGGGCCGAACAGTAGCTATGTTGCGGAGTGATAAGAAACAGAAATTTGTCATGCATATCAAGAATCATTCAGTTTGCTCGGCAGCATATGAACCATTTGGACTCGATCTGCAAGCAACGCAATTGTGTGTCGGAGATAATGGAAACTTAGACGCCTGTCGTGCCGATTCTGGTGGGCCACTGATGCGAGAGATCGATGGAGCCTGGTATTTGCTGGGTTTAGCTAGCTTTGGACCAAAACGCTGTGAAAATAATAAGGTTCCGGATGTGTATACGAAGGTGTTAGAGTACACGAGTTGGATTCAAGATAACATTAACACATTCTAGATTTCTAGAACTAATAAGATGACATTTGTTTGGCAACATACATTTGACCCTTTGCGAATATTACATAATAAAAAGAACGTATCTATCGGCAACAATGAAAGTACAAAAATCTTAGTATTTTTATTAAGACTGCATCTGTAGAAGAAGATTCCGCGGGCTTATGTTCGGCAAATCATTCTTGTGAGTTACCAGACGCGAAAACGTGCGCCTCCATCGTGAAAACGGTTCGTAAGCTCTCAAAACGAAATCTCAAGTAGTTCGTGTCACTCACACGCCGCTATCGAGTAACTCAATACGTGATAAACAAGCTGCTGCACGAAATCTGCAGTTACCAGTAGTCCAGTAGTAGCAGAAATCAGTAGTCCCCGTCCCTGGTGGCACACGAGTGGTTGTCTTGGACTCCGCAGCATCCATCTTCTTTCATATCGCGTTATGTGTTGTGTGAAGAACGACGTACCGAGTCACGCAATCCCCTTGCCATGACATAATGGATAGCAGATTGTTTTCCTGGCTGTTCTACGGTTTATTGAAGTGAAGAATCTACGTCTCAAATTCATCACTTGTTTGAGGTTGTTTATTAATGATTTTCAAATGCGTTTCTACATATTAATGTAGCCTGTCTAGTGTTGATTTGTGGATAGTAAACCTCTCGCGATTAAATCGATCCGTCAGTGACGAGTGAGATAACAAAGGTAACTGTACGAATAAGGAAAACAATGAATCGGCCATTCTATTACACTAATTAACCTGCAAGTGATCTATACCGTTTTGTTGGGTGCGTCGGTGCCAGCTAGGCGGCGCGTCTTGTTGACATGACCAAACATGGCGGAGGAAGGCGCGTGGGTAGCCACACTTGTTGAATCCATCAGGCCAATTGAAAATGTTTCGACGTTGTTTGGCGCGGCCCGACCGGTGTGTTTGAGATCACTTGGGTGCATTCGAATTAGTTGGATTAACCGTTAAGTGAGCCGACGAATATTGTTCGCAACTGTACATGTGAATTAATCATATCAAAGATGATATGATGAATTAGGTTCCCTTCAGGAATTCTCGCGATGGCGTGTGTTGGCAGTGTTAACTAAGTGGCCACATCGGCCACCACGTACCACGTATGTTTATCACGTAATGGTGTGATCAAATCGCTGGTTCTATGGGTTACAATGGCTAGCCGATAAGAATGATGCAGATTTAGAGCCAAAAAGACCCACGTTCGTACGACTATGTGCTAAGTTTAAACGATAATAATGCGTAAAAATGATTGAAACAGTGCATATACGTTAGTGAATTTGTTGTTTAACGTTGTGTTGCTATTAGAGAAAGTGGTTACAGATATTTTTATCACATCAGTGAATTCACTCTATCGTTACGGATACGAAAGTCATGCCAATGGATCAATCTTTTTCCAGAGAAGATGATTTTGCATAAACAGCAATGCGCTCCATGTGTTCAATGTTCGTTTCCGGAGCAGTAATGGATGCATACTGTTGAAAGCAGAGTTTTCACACTCCCTCACTCTTGCGCAGGTTTAATAGGAGAAAAAAGGTGTCTAGTGTGTAAAATAAACAATAATCTAACAATACGTTACTACTCACGCTAAACAATTCGCTTGTATTCGTGCACGTTCAATGAAGTGGCACGATCTTCCTTCGCGGCTTCAATAAGCAACTTCCTTAAAAAAGTTAAATTTACATATGAAATAAGTTTCAACAGGCATACGTAAAAGTGTAAAACATTTTTTAATCAAGTTTGCGATGATTTCTTAAGAAGCTTCTCTATGATATTAAAAAAGTTTAAATCTTCGAGATTTCATGACTATTTTCCCGAATTTCTTACAGATGGTCAAACCAGGCAAAGAATCAATTTCCAGAACGATTGACACTGCCTAATGAAAGCATAAAACTTTTCCACTCGCATTTGTGAGGGGACACATATTACATTCTGAGCAACTTTTAGTGAGTCTTTTATTCGACGTGTATTAACGCTAAAGTGAATCAAAAGTTTAGGCCTAGTTCTCGGAGTTTTGTGCGATGGGAATTCACTTTACTACTGACCATAAGTTGAATTGACAAACGGAAAGACGCATGAAAAGAGATTTCTTCTTTTCTGGGTGTTTCTTGCTTGATTTTCCATTATAATAACAATCTAAGGTTATCTGATAGCATGATAGCCCTTATGCTGCAGGTAAATGAGTTTTAAAAGATTATTTTTCATGTTTCACTGTTTTGCATTAATAATAACTAACTATTGATTATACTTACTAGCATGAGAAAAGTTTGATATTTTTACGGGAAATCAGAGCTGATTTTTGTTAAGTGGCTCATTGCAGATGCCTAATATTTATAGTTGACTCACCGTTTGGGCTCAAATACTTGTACCGCCAAACGATTGTTTGTATTTGCCACTTTAGTTTATTTGTAAACCGGTTTCCTCATAAAATACGATTATGATGCGATGAAAAGGTTTCGGATCCTTTGGAAAGAATAATTAATTTCTCAATCTGAAATCTCTAATGCTTCTATCATTTTAATGTAAGTTAGACAATAAAATTTGATACCGTAGGGTAGGGCACATCAACGTTTAGTAAGCACTTAATACAGAGTTCAAAATATTCATTTCATTAACTTAACCGACGAAACCTTCGCCGGTTCCATCAGTAATGGTAGGGTGACATGGTTTGGGAAATTAATTACTCTGAGCTTGTATTTTAGTGAAGCTACACTCGGCACCATCCTTCAATCACCTATCGGGCATCGCACCAAAGCAACTAATCGTTCCTTACTAAGATTCGTTAGGTTGCTACCGGCTATTGATTTATGTTTTGCTTCTCTTTCGAGAGTCATTAAGCAAAGGAAGCCATGAAGCAAAGGAACTTTGTCGTGAAAGAATATTTGGAAGGATGTCTTCATGCCCGTTGTGGAGATTGATAGTGATAGCTATGTGATTTAGTTTCGCACTGGGATATATTTTCACAGCCACTGGTACCGAGCCCATTTTTGGTGTGTGTTTGGTGTGGTGTGGATGTATTGCAGCTACTGATAACAGCTTTATTGCTGTAATCTCCTTATTCAATGATCATGTATCATTGTACAAGAATCAACATTCTACTATGGACAGTTCAACATATACCTCTTAGTTTTTCTTTTAAGCTGTTATCGGTAGAATTCCTCGAAGATGTAATACGAAAGTGAGGAAATAAAGAGAGAAATTAAACACAACTCAACTAAGAAAAGCAGCATAAATTTCATCTGCAAAATAACTTATAATGAAGAATATGCTGTCCAGGCTAACAATAATCATAGTTGCATCGTTATTACTAGTAAAGAAGTAGTTTGAACGATATACATGACCGTTTCACATTGAGCCAGCATACCGTAACGCTCCTTCCACAGCCACGGTTATAGGACACACTCCTTTGCGTAGTATTCGTAATCCCTGAACGGGGATTTCGTTACTGATTTGAATTGTTGATGAATCATTGATAGAACGATTCCTTTACGCACAGGAATCAGCTAAAAGATCGTCGTTTCTTGGGTTGTTCTCTTATTCAGGATGCTGGTTTTAGGAGACCTATACTCCGCTTTCGTCACAATAACACACAGAAGACGGCGAGCAAAGTGCGATACAACCATGTTTATGGCTGCCATCTTTAACGCACTGTCTTCTCCCTTATCCACCTGTCGGAACCGCTTCTTATGCAACGAAGGGTTGGATGGTCGTTTTGCATAGAGTGGACATTTTCTGGGAGAATTTATTTTCCCGGTAATCATTTTCGGTCATCAAGACCGTTTTATGCAAATCTCTGGATAGTGTTTTAAGATGCAAAGATAGCACACGACAGGACACGTGGAGACACTTTGCTTGTGGTCTTTAAAGTAAAATTCTTCACTAAGCAAGGCTTCGTTGAGTAAATGAAAACCATTTTGAAGAATAGCCTGTATCCTCCCAGGGATACAATCTGATGGATTACACAATAATAACAACAACGATACGATTTCTAGTTAAACCCACAAAAGTGCTGAAAATCAAAATTTATCATGGGAAAGAATGCCTAGTCGGCAGCATTTTCATTCATTTTGCATTCGGACATAGTGAAAAGCCGAATACGATATTTCATAAGCCCACAGCTTCTATGGAAAGCGCCATACATGGTGAGGACACTGCGGGATCTGCTTTCCGTCTAGACGCGATACAGTGTGTTTTATAGCAAGGCTTTCTAAAGCAGTGAAGAAAATAAGAATAGCTTGGAGATGTTGGCGCAATCATATTTATGATTCCAAAAAATGTGGCTATTCCCGCCACGATGGTGAACATAAACATTGAATAAGTACGCGCCAGCGTACTGTTTGTGACGGGCATAAAGATTTGTATGAATTTTTAATAGCATAACTTTGTTTAGCACCAACTCTCTTTGGGATGATATTTGCCAGACAGAGCATTAGCAGCATTTGGTCAATATGAGCAACACTACTTCAAGCTTAGATAATATTACCCAATTAGAAATTGCCTTCTTTAAGGGCCGTTATATGCTAACGAGTATGCTATTATACTTTGTGAAAAACACGAATATAGATTTTCAAAAAACAGTTTTTATGAGCTAAACAAAATAAAGCAAGCTGCGCAAATCGAAAATGTAAACGTATTTTTAATGATCAAAAACACAAATGAATAATAATAAAATTATAGTCTACAATTGTTACTCGGCCGGCTCGCTCTGACTTTGGCTGCCGTTCCTTCGAGCATAGCCAGAAATCGAGTTTAGTAAAGGGGCAGAAACTGTGCTCCTACGATAAAAAAATATTGGAGCTGGTTTGGTTGTTGTCTGTCATGAAGTAACGGCGTCTAGAAGCCATTGCATACCGCTGACGTAGGAATAGGAGACCTTCGTGAACAGGAATGTCGTAGCTGACGTATGCAACTATTAAAGCAACCAGTGCAACGCCAGAAGGTCACCAGCATAAGGCGGTGCCCCTCGTGGGGTGGAACATTTCTTCGGTGGACCGGTTCTACAGACCAATAAACGCTCCTCGAACCGTTCTTAGTTCCACGTCCATGGCAAATGTGGCGTTGTCGGGAACTACCCATGGTATCGGTGCACATAAATCAACTGTAGAATAGGTATGACATGATATATAGATTACAATCTTTGGTCACTTTAATCAAGAAATTTCTTAAATTGATTGGAAAATTACTGGCATACATTAGCCTCTCGATTGATTGCAAATTGTTTAAAAGTTTTCATCATCGTTCTATTCTATCATCATTTAATATTCAACACGCGTGGGCCATGCAGTGACGCACACACGTGTTTTACGCTTGTCGCAAATTAGCGTATGGCGATAGGTTTGTCTGTTTTGATTGTCGAACGACGAGTGCCATGGTATTAGGTCTGTGTACCATTAGCTTACCAGCGTGCTTGTGTCGCGAAAACTTCAATCAAAGTATTGCGAGAGTAATAAAAAAGTGATCAAAAAATGGAAAACCTCTCACCATCATTGCCGTACACAGCTTCGTACTAGAGCCGCTAGTACCGTGCCCTAGCAGGTGAGTGCTCGTTCACATTTGCCAGAGTGTATGAAGCCATGCATTTGAATGCAACGCAGGCACGAGATGAAACATGAACTCTAGGAAACTGCAAAAGATTCATCGCTTGGTTTGCTAATGCATCTTGGGTCCCCAGTAAATAACATACCAGCACATGCATGTAGCGATCCTTATTGATCCTCCTTTCAGTACCGGAAGAGGGACCGAATGTTATCGTTCGAAAAAAGGAAGCTACTAAAGAGAATGAAATAGGTCATATTGAAATAGCAAATGGACGTGGCAAATCAGTTGTTGCGTTGACATATTTCAATTGAACCGACAGCAGGAAACAAGTTGCTATCCATGTAAAACGATCACATTGATTCACACAGGAATCCGTGTGCTGATGTGGTAGAAATACTGGTGACAATTTCAACTATTTACTAGTGACTCTTACAATCTGAATAACTAAATGTATGAAGAACTACTTGCTAGTGTGCATGAAATAGGTTTTAGAGAGAATAACGTTAATAGCACAGAACATTTAAAGAAACTGTAATGCTCGGTCAACATATATTACATCGTTGTTAAAAGTCTTCTCTAGTTTATGATGATCTTTTTCTTAACATATATAAGGACGGACGAGCCGTATGTTTATATGATGATCATAAATGGAGTGGACAAACGTGAAAAGGCGTTGAAGCTTCGATTGAAGCTTGATATAGCGCACTTGACGAATATTGGTTATTGGTTCAGTAGCCCATCCAGCTCACTGTTATTGGAAGTGTTTCTGTTGGCCATAAATGTATACTTCCGGCGCCCATGAGCTTCCGGGTATCGCTCTGTGCTTCCGTCCAGCTGATGGTGACGGCGATTGACAAGAGGATGGGCAAAGTAGCACTTTTTGTGGTTTTGGCCTTTTGGGCTCATTAACTTCCGCTGTCGAGGACCTGGTATCGAACGCAAGGCATGGCTAGCTTCAATATTGAGATAATATGCCAAATAATGTTGGTAGCATAATAGGGTGTATCTGTCTGCCGACTGGTCCCTAGTCACTTACATTGAATTAGGCACCAGAAAAGAAGCATTACCGTGCATTACGGTTTATTGCCCAAATGATGCGTTATTGTATTTTTACAACATATTTTCGTTTGAACCACCGAAATCCGGAGATGTATTAAAAGAGTATTTGGTTTAACATGTTATACAAACACATACCATGTTGTTGAAAAACAAGCCTTTATAAAACAAGGATAGTGAAAAAGAAAAATATCTTTTGTATTTTTCTTTGAAATTTTAGGATTTTAATCAGATTCATTCTGTTACCCTTGTTATTCTGCTGAAGAATTAGTATGCTCTACAAAATTTCTACAAATGAGTTTATACTTAATGACATTAACTGTTAGGAATTGGCAACGGGGAGATGAATATCAGAAGCAAAAATGAAAACACAGTTTACTAGGCCCTTTTTAACCTGTTCATCATTGGCGAATTGAGCCTTTGAACGGTGGCAGCCGCAAAACGGGATGGGTGACTGAAAAAACAACGAGAGTAACGACAAGAATCAACAGCAACAAATCCAAACGGTTGGTTCCGCAGTGTTGTCTATGGTGATGACAACGACGATGGCAAAACAGCTCGCGGCGCTCGTCTTTGACTTTTGCCCGGGCCATTGTAATCCTTTGAACGCCTTTCCTCCGCCATCATCGTGTCAAGAGTCTACTGGTTCCAATGGCTGCTGCTCTGGATGCTATTTATCACACTGCGGTTGGATTAAATCATCAGACAAAGAGGGAAAGATACCGAATGATTCTGTGGAAGCGCACCGATGGTACCGATGCTGGGTTAGGCGGAGAATAGAGATAAAACCGACAGTAACACGGTTTCACTCATTTTAAAAGCAAACTTTGCGGACCAGTCTAACCACTTTAGACGGAGAACCTAAGCGTTAAGCTAGGGTAGCGGTAAGGTCAGAGGAAGAGCTAGCTAATGAAACGAATTACTACTGCAATACCTCCGTTGTGGCTCTGTGGGGCCCGCAGCCGACGTTGGTCGCTTTACATGAAGATGTTATCGCTGCTTATCTTGATAGCGAAACTCGCGCATTCTAGATTTCGTTTGTATGGCCCTGCCTGCGTCAGTGTCAACTGCTTTATTTCTTTGCATCTTAACAAATGCCCTTCAGAGCGGTAGATCTACTTTTCGTTTGCCAACTGAACATCCATACAAACGAGTGTGTTGTTCGTTGTTCGGCTCAGGAATCATGCAACAATACATACAAAAAAACGATGGACATTTTCAATCAGTTGCTTTGTTTTCAATCGCCACTTTGCAGTTTACTTTTCAGTCAACGCCATGAATCGTCAACGAGTGAAGTGACCCTTCCTTCCACGGTTAATCGTAACGAAGGGAATCGTCGCCAAAGGTGTTAATAAAATTTAAAAAAAGAGAACAATCATATCATTCTTGTGCAATGTATAACAGCATGCGACAACTATGTAGCGATAAACAATACGATGCTGCACCTCTGTAGTGTCAATGCAGAGTGTCAATGACATTCCGTGCGCACAAGATACGTGCTCGCTAGCTAGTATTAACAACCGTGTAATGAGGGTAAAATACAGGTAAAAAGGACATGATAGCGAGACATTTTATGAAAGCTCAGTCGTGTAAGAGCGCGTTTATGATTTTACCCACGTCATCGTTCGACGCTGCACGCCTGCTGACCTTTCTTATCTGTGCAGTCGCTCGGCTAATTGCTATCCATCGGCGGCGATGAGGGTCTGGTCGAGCGACAGTGGTTGTTGCTAACCAGCGATCCTTCTCCTGGCTGAGTGCTGCATCAGGATAATTAAGTAATACCCACCTCGATCCCCCGATGGTTGTGAAATAGCATTTGCGGTATAAGACGATCTCGATAAGCAAATGCTGCGGTGCTTAATCGAAGGTCACACTCTCACATACGCGAACCATGGATCCAGCGTATTCACTAAATGGGTCTGCTGTGGGGTGGACCTATATGACTCCGACGCCAACATCCACCAGCATCGACAGCACCACGGCACTGTTATCTCCGCTAGCAGGATCTACCGAAGGTATCTACGACAACAACGGAGCATCCGGGGGGACTACCATGTCGTTTGATGTGCTGCTCAGCGTGTCGGTTGGTCTGATCTTGGGGAATGGTAGCTTAGCGCCAAACGATTCCTTCGTAAGTCCCAGTAGCCCCTACGACCTATCTCACCCATGCGACCCATCCAACGCGGAGTTTGACTGTCCCGTCGAGGAGTTTCTAGTGTACGCAAGAGGTCCCCAGCGGATGCCACTCTTCACAGCGCTGGTGGTAAGTATCGGAATTAGCTGGTCCAGGCATTCTCTTTAATCGTTCTTTAAAATTTGTTCTAATTAATTGCTATTTCGACTACGATCACCTTAACGAACGTAAACACATCCATAGCGTAGGCTGTCTCACCTGCACTTCGATGTTCTTTTCCCTCTCTTAGTGGTGCCACGGGACAGCATTGACTTTTGTTTTTAATGAAATGTGAATGAGAAGAAGAACAGAAAAGGAAATCAGCAAAGAATAGCGAATGTGAAAATGGTAGATGTTCGTTTGGGTGTTCCCGTGACAAAATGCTATTGAATTAATCTGATTAAGTAAAGAATGCTTCCATGCCCATGCTTTTCCAGAGTCGGTACGCACAACGGTGCTGCCACGGAAATTACGATGCAGGAATTGGGAGTAAAAACCGGAAAAATAGGAAAACACGATATCGCGTTACTGGCTACCCACGGGAAAGTCAGTGAAAGTTTTTAATGGCTTTTGGAATGAGTTCAAATTAGTTTTGAGCTAGTTTTGATAAGCTTTGTTACATCGTCGATTCAAAGCTATAGAGCTGCTTGAGGTGCTACCGGTGTTAAAGCTATTGCAGCTGCGGCCAAAAAGAAAAAAAAATTCTAGCATAACGGGAAGACGCTGGTTTGCATTTAGTCGTCAAGAGGATAAGGGATTTTAGAGAAATCCCTTTCTAAAAGAAGACTTCAGGCCCAACAGGTAAACAGGTGGAATAAATGGACGTAGTAAGTAAAATGGATAATGGGCACGCAGTGCTGGAGTGGTGTGGATGCATGCGTCATAGAGCATACATCTTCGCTGCTTCTCGTAAAACTTTAACAAAGACCACGCCATTCACGCAGCTTACTGCTGAGTGTTGTTATTGCTCTCAAGCGTACAACATGAAAACCCTATTCGGCGGTGAAACTCATTCGTTTGCTAGCACTACAAGCGTATGCTTTATCCATAAGGTGTAACAAGCCACCAACCTACTTGTATTTAAGGTATGCTTAACGTGTATCTCCATGAGCCCTAAAAGGTACGTTTTTGGCAAAACTAACGGCACAAAACATCCCAAAATTGGATGGTCGGGTAGCCCAGGGATTTTTGTTCCCACATGAATGTAAGCCGAATTGGTTTGTTATGCCCGCCATGCTCTGTCGGTATGAACAATTGCTTGATGGGTATGGCATTATTCGTCATTACATTTTCTGGAGCAATCTTTTTGTGTCGTATAATTGTATAACTATTAAAGGTCAGTTGGTTCTGGACATTGCACATTTAAAAAAGGGGGCATTGTATATACCCATATACCCATGGACTCTACACAATATCATACTTTGCATCAAAACAAAGTTTATCTTTAAATAATATATTTAGCCGGGGATACATGAAGCGTAAACTCTCGTATAAACTCAGAATGTAATGCCAAAAATTTTACGCTTCGTGTGGCAGGCATAATCGCATAAAAGTTTATGCCGAAACGTCAACTGCAATTACATTCGTGCACCCGCAATTACACTATGCTTTTACATCAATTACATGTGTTTTTGGCCACAAAAAATATGAATCGACGAGATAAGTTGATTTCCGAACGTCTTCTTTTATATATTAAGATGTTTTTACTGTAGATTAGCGATTGTAGAACGTTCAATTCTTCATAACTCTACGCTTCATGTTAGTGCTAAGTTTACGTTTGCTTTTACGCTCGGATTTACGCTCCGCGGCCCTATAATCTTTTTGACATAAGTATAATCTTTTTGGCATTACATTCTGAGTTTATACGAGAGTTTACGCTTCATGTATCCCCGGCTTTTTATGCTGCTCATATCAGTAACAGTACGTAACTTGTGAAAACGTATCTGCACAATCACAGCTCATGAATGCCAAAACCAACTTTACTTTAACTGTAACTTCTGCGAATCAACGAGTGAATCAACAGTAGTGATAACAAAGTAAGGAACAAGACTAGGAGGGTGAGATGAGAACATAGTGGCCACAGTTTATCACAAAACGGTCGAGTGAATGCTTTGCGGTGAGAAAATAATTAAGGCGAACGCTTGCATGCTTTGAGAGGGAGTTCATCTCTGCGGAAGGTGACAATGATAATGATGATCAGCAACCACAGACCGATGCCAAGCAAGGTACCATAGCAACATGTGGTACGGGTGGAATATACTGATGTTCGTTTGGATGCCACTTCCAGATCCGCTGCTGGCATTGGAAGAGCAGTAAAATCTAGTCAGAGCAGGCCAACCGGAGATCAGGACGAAGCACCATGATCTAGTTTGTTTTATTGTTCTACTCTGATTAGGTTAGGTGGACAGGCAAACCCTAGTCACGTCACTAGAGAAACAACGCCAGGTGTAGATAGTGTTATCAAATGACCTTAGTCATCTCGGACATCTAGGTTGCTAATGGATGAGGTTAGTGCTATAGGGAGCAACCGTTGGCCATACAAAACAAAGCTAAACCACTGTACACCACAGTAGTAGCCATTCTAGCTTTTCATTCGTATACAGTACATGAGAAGGATTACTTTGATTGGAGCTGGTGTTGAGCATGAGTGAGCTAATTACCATCTGTCGCGCTAATTCTAATTCTAATTCGCCTCTGAACTGTCTATGCGCTGTTTATACATCTCGGCCCATCGTTGGCATACCAGTGTACAGTTTTTATAACTTCCCTTTTATATTCGAAAGTAATGCTCACATATTTTGCACATATATCTGGATCACTTCATTCAACAGTGTTGGGATTTAAGCAACGTTTCAATCCGATTCCACGAAACACCCAAACACCCGCTTCCGTACGATGCTTTACATCAGCCGGGTCTCGATCGTTCAGTTACTATTCATTGTACTTTTGGCAGTTGGAAGGGAAAAGTTTCAACATCTGTTACTATATTGATCGTTCAATCACTCCTCGGTAGTCTCGGTAGCAGTTTTAATTAACGAAGTTGTGCCGGCTCCTACAGTGAAGTAGGCGCAATGCTTTTCGCGATCAGACCGAAATGGCAAACGAGTGGTTTTTGGTCACCTTCAACAGCTGTGCTACGATTGACCACAATCAAACGCCTGATTGCTTCTTACTCATATTGCTCTCAGCTTTTCATTGCCGTATTGTCCATTTTAAATGCTTCTTGTCGTTCCTTACAAGCATAGTTTATGGCACTGGTGGAAGTGCGAAGTAAAAAAGCGAAAATTAATCAAAATATGCTCAATGGCGAAAGTTTCAACAATCGCTTATTGTCGTGCCGGTTTTCTGTTTTTCTTTCGTTGAAAGCTCTCACAATCAAAGTATCCCATACAATCGAAAATGTCGCGAGATTTGTTTGCCAATTCGCACAATTTCCCTCATTGTGCCATATTGGCCAATTGGTTCTTTGTCAGTGATTAACTTTCGATTCATTTTCCACTTCACCGTTCCGTGTTGCTGGTGTGTGGAATGGTGTTTCGGTAAATTGTTTTCCCTTTTTATGACCTGCCATAAAGTGAAAGGGTTAAAGGGAGGTTTCTGAAGTAACAGAATAGCAGAGAGCAAAAATACTTCCCATGTCGATTACAGGGCGTAACTTTATTATTTCCGTTTCCGCGTAGAATGTAAGTTCACCGAAACCCTGATGCCTGCTGTTGCGGCATGTGTTTGCCACTTGTACCATCCGGAGGAATGTAATAAACATAAAGCTTTTCCTTATTTCATCTCTTTGATTCTTTCTTGCATATATATTTTATTGCGAGCGCCCTACTGCCTGATTTGTGCTGACGTAGTACGATTACCGGTTGAGGTCTGCATGATTTTTGCAGCATCAATGAGTAAACGGTAAAAGTTCGCTGGCTTTCAATGTATCTCACTGTTTCTTTTCTGCTTTCTGTTCAATTTCCTGAAAATTATTTCCATTTCCACCATTGCCAAGCTCCTTCTCCGACACTCTAAGCCATTTGGTTGAAGATCATAAAATCGTAGATAAAACAAACTCACTCCGACACTAGCACTACCACATTAACAGTTGGTTGTCGTTTAGAGCTTATCAGAATATTTCGATTTCAATCCCTCTAGGTGACGGTTCTGTTCGTTGGCATCTTAGTTACTGGTGTGATAGGAAACCTGATTGTCTGTCTCGTGATTGTACGGCATCCATCGATGCGTACCGCCACCAACTACTATCTCTTCAGTTTGGCCGTTTCGGATCTCATATTTTTGGTTCTAGGTAAGTGCATTGAATGTGGACAGCTTATTTGCAAATAAACATATCATCGTTTCATGCTACGTACAAGGAAATACAATCACAAAACCGTTAATAAAAAAAGATTTGTATTTTTATTTGAGAAACCAATCTCGTTGGTTTATGCTCGCAATCGTTACTTTTATGCATATTCTATCGATGGGTAATAACCTGATATTCCAATTATTAACTCAGTTTATAAGCGACAGGTTAATTATTCATGGATCTAATTGGATTCGGCTAATTCGGTCGAAACCGTTTTGTTAGAGTTTTGTTATGCTTGACTAAGAAGGATCAGATTGTATAAAGCCAACTAGCTGTTTCCTTGCTTTTAGATGCTATCTTCTTTATTTGACTTTTTCAATGAATTGAATTATAATTTCGTCTAGCTCAACGAAGCCGAGTAGGAGCTGTCCATCAAGCGTATTGAGCCGGATGATTTATTTCTCCCGGTAATGGATAAGGCAACGGTTGATTGCCACATTTCGTAGAATTGCAAATGGGTGGAGAAGTGCCATGAATGATGAATATCGGAAGGTTGTGTTATTTTAATATATACATTTTTTCTTTTTTTACCGTGCCCTCTGAACTTACAAAGAAAACATGTTTTCCATGTGCTTGTCAATGGCACTGAATAAGTATGCAGCTAGTAACGGGTGGTCAAATTGGGTGGATTTATTTAAAGCTCAATTCTCAAGCAATACACGACAGTCGGCGTTTGTGGGCATCAATTTGTGAATTTCTCTGCCCAGAAAGGTCCATTTCTACAGATCAACAGCACAAAGGAAACCCTCGTCAAACTGAGTAATGCTCGAAGGGTCATGACCTATTGAGGATAGCTGTCGGAGCGAAAAAAGAACCTTCCCTTGATCCGGTGTATAGGTGTGCCTGAGATTTAAATGATTTCGCTGTTACCACTCCCGGTCAACACATGCCCACCTTATGTGACATTATGTGTTTTGGCAATTGTGATCTGTGGTGAGGTGGACATTGGAGGATACGGGCCGGGATGTGATTTGACAATTTGCGGCCTTATACTTGATCCCATACTTGGCCTGAAGGAACCTCATTTTTGTATGTTCTTGAACATGTTGCTTCGAAATAAAGCAACAAAAATATGGATCTGGAGGGATATTGCTCGAGAGCAAACATGGAAAATCTATATTCGACAATACACATTGATGTGTGCCGAAATATGTATGCGAAAACAAACGAACAGAATTAGTGAGTAGATATATCATTATATTGTATTGATATATCATTGTATACTTGTATTGAAACTGGATATTGTTATGAACTAAAAATATTTATTAATTATTAAAATATTTATTAGCTTATTATAACTTAGCCTGTTCACCAAAAATACGAAGCAACCAATCAGGAAAAATCAACGTCACACCGTTTAGATAGTGATTGAACTCACTCATAAATCGTCAGCAAATGTTGTATCACTTCTCTTTTCCAAACAATAAATCTTTTGTTGCTTGTACCATTTCAGATCAATCAGGCTAGAACTATCCACACACAGTAAAAGTTAATACCAGAGTGATAAATTCAACCGCAATCATTGATAGAAGTTTTTTTATTCTGTCATGCTTAGGGGATTTATGTCAAGTTGAGAAAATCAAATGAGCAAATCATGAAACATGTTTTGCGTTCGTTAAAAGTTAGAAAAACAACATTGAACGTATTCGGTGGGAAGGACGCGAAACCATGGTAACAGCCGGCTATGGCCCTATTGTACCTTCCATGCGTCTGCTATCTCAATTCAAAACAGCTTTAGACGTCCTGCTGAAGTCTGACGGGCAACCACAAGGCAAAAGAAAAGTTCGGATTGTTAGGACGGTATTACACCCGATGTGGTTTGAGGTTATGAACAGAATAAACATTTTTTCATTATTCTAAATGAATTGCTTCCAGTGTTTGGAGGGCAATGTATGTTTTAGGCTATCTTTTCTGCTATTTAATCAATCAAAGTCGTTTATTGGTCGATGCGAGTTACTTTTACCTGTATCTACAGTAATAAACCTCATAGAAAGTATATGGCGAAAGTATAGCCTTCGATTAGAACATTATTTCTGTTAAAACTGTGAGCTGCCTTCTGTAATAGGCAGCCCACTTTTACAGCTTTGAGCAGAGGTAGGATTAAAAACAGCATCGTGTCGCAAATGCCTCTCATCAATATGCCACAGCTGGCATAAACGACTTTTGAAGGCAAACGGTTGAAAAATATCGCATTTCATTTGGCCCTTAAAGCAAAAAGTGTCGTTCGCTTACTTGAATTTTTGGTGGAATCCTTTTAATGTTTAATGTTCACTTGGCGAAGGTTTTCTACCACTGAGCACCTGAGGCTCCGAGAATGCTTCTGGGCTTCTGGAGATACAACACCGAAAGGATTGACCAACATTGGTTGATCAACCATGCAGCTTTCAAGGTGCTTGCCGATTGCGATACCAGTGACGCGTATGATGTCGATAATATGATTGTTATAACATCCGCTACAACATGCTGAAGTTGTCGATTGTTTAGCTCTCTTGGGGCACATAAAGATCACGTATCCTCGAATCGTAACAGGCATGCTAGTGATAATGAACCTATCCATTCTCAGGTGAACAGAAAAGTTATGTTAGAGCATGTGCCGTGACTGCCATGTCCTTCGGAACATCATCGGCTTGTACGTGGAATTTAATTATCTGATATGGATGTCTAGTTTCAATGACACCATTTTCAAGTTACTCGAGGATGTCAATGGATCGATCAGTTTTCATTATAGCAAATTTAAAACTTTAAACATATTTTCATCATCGGAATTTTATACAATCGATGGATGCAATAAAGCTATGGTTTATCATAGTTTTTAGCTGCCCGATTCTGTAAAAAAATCACGGAAATGTATTCAGTCGACAGCGAATAAGAAGCGAATCAGCACACAAGGTCATTCAACATTCTATCTAAAGTGTCCTCCTAAAGTGTTTGTAGTGGAAATCCAAGAAGTATTTTATTTCGATTTCTTCGCGCGTCTCTATCACGTCGAAAACGCTGAAAACACCATAATCTCTTCCTTAACGGGCCACCGTTTCCTTTTGTTCCGGTCATACGCACAAACATATGCTCGGAACAAAACAACAATTCAATCTACTACTTACTTTAATGGAATGCCATCTTCAAAAATCAAGCACCGGAAATGCGGTACACATCTCTGCAATCACATGGCAAACATAATGTTCAACATAGAAACCGGTCAAAGACTTGAGCTCAATTAGAGGATGATAAAATAGGATATTTTGAACGTCTAGCAGTGCTTACGTCTGCCCGAGTTTCTTAAAGGCAATGCTCGATATAGGTTCGCGAAATGGTTCCATGGAAATGGAAGGATCGTATCTCAGCACCAAGAGACCGGTCACCTCGTTGATACCCAAAATGGATTTTCGTCTTTGAAAAGGGTATAATACAATTTAAAAATAGAACCATAGCCAGCGGCTCAAGACATGATGCCGGGAACAAAAGTGTTTGCGTATATTAAAGAAAATGTTTTGTACTCAACGAGACGCACCCGTGTGACTTCAATTGCTGTCAAAGTCGAAGAAGTTTAAATTGTAAGGGTAGAAGCAACAAAATAGAGTAAAAATGGCTTGAACTTTAAAACCTACCTGGCGCCTCCATCGCTCGGAAAATCAGTTTTAAATTTTTTGCACCCCTACAATTAAAGAACTCTTTGTTTGAGCAAACCAACGATGATTCGTTAAGTGATTTAAGTTTGGTAATTATTTTGGTTTGAATCAAGAACTTATTGTGGTAAATAGAAAAAGAAACGAAACTAAAAAAGAGTGTCACTAAGCCGCAAAAACCAGACCTCACAGCAACGGGATCCAGCATGTTTTCAGCTTCAATTGCGTATGTCTCAAAATCGAAATCAAGATCTCAAGATCAACGAGAAAGGATAAATGATAGCGAAAGACGAAGGCAGCAATGCAATCAAGATCAGCATCGTATATGTAGAACGAATGCGAATCCTCCCGTGGCTCATTCACATCGTGCCGCATTTCTGTATGGTTCTACGATCCCCTACAATGAAATGTCGTGTGTTGAAAAAGAGAAGTATCAGTCCGTATTAATATAAACCGTGCGTATGTGCGTTCGAAAGTACGAGTTTGATTTTTACATATATAGAAGAAGAAGATAGAAGATGGATGAGCTATCTAAAAAGGACAAGGAATTGTAAACGAAATAATACAAATATAACTAGCAAGAACCGAGCGTGCTAGCATACATAATCACCTAACCGAAGCATCGTAGTCAAGTAAAACCTGTATGTTATTGAATATTTGATATCTCATGTTGGGCACGGATGGGTAGTAGGAAATCATACGAATCACGTTACCCACACGCGTATTGAGAAACCCGTCGCCTAATGAGCGAATCGTCTTTGAATCAGCAAATTAAATAACGCGGTGTGATAAAAGTAAATCGAAACAGTATGTTTTAGTGCAGATGCAGAAGAAACCAGGTAAACTCGTTTGCTTTTGCAGATATGATTCTTTGTTTGGATGAAATGAAGCATAATAATGGAACTGCAATTTTAAGATGAAATTTCATGTTCCGTTGATGATGACTTCGATTATTTAGATTATTCAGCGTGTCTTGCTCTGGTTTGTTGGGGTCGTTAAGTAGTAAGTAAGCTATTTTAAGTGTGTTAATTTTTTTTTACATATTTAAGGACGGACTGTGTGTTTAAGTGTGTTAAAGCAAGGCAAAAAGTGTTCAATGTGCTGAACGTTGCAATGATGGTTAATCCGTTCCGAAGTGGCTGAAAAATATGTCTGTTACCTTTCATTCCAGGTTTACCATACGAGATTAGCCTTTACTGGCACCAGTATCCGTACGATCTGGGGTTGCCATTCTGCAAGATCCGGGCGCTCATTTCGGAGGCATCAACATATGTTTCAGTTCTGACCATCGTCGCATTCTCGATGGAGCGATTTCTGGCCATCTGTCATCCGCTGCACCTGTACACGATGTCGGGACTGCAGCGTCCGGTTCGCATCATTGCCGGTCTCTGGATCGTGAGCTTGCTGAGTGCAGTGCCTTTTGCCGTTTTCACCGACATCGATTACATCGTTTACCCACCGAGTAGGTTTCGAATCCCATGTTAAGTCCACCCTTTTACGTACCTCCGAACCAATGTACGTTCCCTCTTTATCTTCCCGCGACAGCCAATGAAAAAATCCAGGACTCTGCATTCTGTGCAATGCTCAGCAACCCGGAGGGGTTTCCACTCTGGGAGCTGTCGACTTGCCTGTTTTTTGCCTTCCCAATGCTCATAATGGTAGTGTTGTATGGACGGATGGGCATGCAAATACGCTCGCGTACGCAACGGACTGCCGAACTAGGTATGTCGATTCCGTTCGTCCATCCTTCGTACAGCAGCGATCTTTTATGTTGTGTCCGTGAACTTTTTGTGCAAATAATTCATCCCTTTTTACTCACAGGCGTACGGAACGGATCGGTTAATGGACCATCAAGGATATCGCAGTCACGTAAAGCCATCATCCGGATGCTCGGTAAGCAGAAATAAGATTCATCGAATATTCATATTACAAAAGAGTTTACTGCTGAACGCAGTCATCCCTGAATA
>NC_064877.1:0-30000 GCF_943734665.1 Anopheles aquasalis | reverse complement strand
GCAGTATGGTTGTATGACCGCGTTGTTTCGGTTTCGGTTCGGTAGCTGGTTTTTTTTCAGACCGGGACATTCGTTGGCGGAAGCGAATGGTTGCGAAGCAATTTACTTGGCATTTTCCAGCACGTTGCGCCCAGCGATTGGCAGAGGAATTGTATCAACCTTGTACAAACATAACACCACCTACCCGTGTCCTGGCAAGTTCCATTTTTCAAGCCGCCCTCTGTCATCGTCTGGCTCTGGCACTGCGTTATCTCTATTTTTCGAAAGACACACTTTTCCAATTTTAAACCTAAGACTGGAGCAGAGCGTAATGTTTGTGTTTTCTTTTTTTTCAAATTTTATTCCGGAAGCAGCCCCATTTCAGGCTTTCCCTTTTTTCAATTCTTGATCTTCCGGGTTTTTGACGTTACAAATAAGGCAAAAGAATCGAAAGGCATTCGCTTAGCGAATACGTCCCATAAGGATTATCCTGTTTCGATAGCATTACGCTTGGGAAAGAAGGGTTGGAAACGGAACCGGACGGAAAATCATCAAATTTTAGACCTCCGGGGTACAATGGTAATCACGTAGCGGAGTACTTTTTAATAAATCTTTAGTACATCTCTTCCTGTGCTCAGATGGAAGATAAGCAAGCATTGGCTGACTAAGTAGTTTTTTTTTTTGGCACGCCATCCTTATTTTCGGTACCCTGTAGGGTCACATGCTCTGTGGTCGGATTGACAATAGCACGGCAGCCACTAAGTAGAAAAAAGGTGTTTTAAAATGGATGCATGTTTTTTTCCTTTCACTATATAGAACAAGGTGTTCAACAAACGGTTGGCCATGCTTAAGGTATGACGATGACCTCACTTTGGACATGAAAATACCGTCAGTGGAATGAAAATTCGCATTCTCCCATGAAAATACCGTCTGTGGAATGAAAATTCGCATTCTCCCATTCTCCCCCCCCCCCCCCCCCCCCCCATACTAACTCGAGTACAATAGCTTTGTATTGTTCTTCGTTCACCACTTTCGCCAATCATTCTATCGAAGGTAAAACAGTTGTAGTGAATGTGCTGCGAAGTTTTCCTACTGTAAACGAAAACCAATTTCCCAACCGCGTGCCACCGACAACATATGCTGGTAGCTAGTAAGGTGGCGAACTTTGTACGCGACGCACAGACTATGAAGCGAGAGAAGGAAAAATGTAAATTTAGAGATCCTCGGGAAAAGTTCGTCTGGTTGAAAGCGAAGCCACAATCCTTTGGAACATAGTACTACCATTGAAAGAGTCTTCTGAAGATACTGGCGCCTCATTACTCCGTTGCGGTGGAACGTGATGTGAGCCACATACTTTTATTTGAATTCCATTCTTTGCTCGTCATCGTTACGCGAGTAGAATACACCGACACTACGAGAGTGCAATTGTGGACTGAATTGCCCATTTTGTTGGCAAAACCAATTCCTAAATTGAATGAACCATTTCGATGCGGAGCCACAAATAACGCCACGCACATGGCTCATATTATGCAAACGATTGGTATGCACGTAATCAAATGCTGCTTTCAGATTTCTGTGGTTTTCTGTAGCCTAGTCATAGGCGTTGGCATAGCAACAGATGGTCTCCGAATTTAACTTCAAATGGATTCCTAGTGAAGCGCTTATTGTTAAATCTTTGATTGCTCCTAACGACTCCTAGTTCACAAAAAACATCCAAATTCTTACCAGAATGGACGTTACCACGAGAAGGGCAAACGAGATCAATCAGTGAGCTCATAGAGTACGAGTTTAAATCACCCCCTTATTCTCTCTCTTACTGTTTCCGATGCATTCATTTGTGGTACACGTGTGGCCACTAAAACACGGTCCCCTGTCAAAAAGTGAAACAAAATTTCCAAAAAGATTATGAGATAAAGTACGACCATCCATCACAACCACACAACTGGCGAGCGTAAGAGAAGAGCTTGTAAAAGAGACAAACTGCGAGCTCCCCATCCTTATAAGATGGCTTGACAATGACAAGGTCAGGGCCAGGATTCTAGCGATGGGTATGCTAGAAGATCAAATAAAGCATCAGCAATATTTTCTACAGCATTAGTACTGTCATGGAAATTGAAAACGAAACCCACGCCATAGCTGGACACAGTTTCCAGTAATCCTTTTTGCGAAGGCAAAAAGATTCTCATTTCTCCTGTTACTGCGCCCTATCGGATGTTGGGTACCGTTTACCAAACAGCTTTTAACTTTAACTTTTGTCTCTTTTCCATCATCCCTAATATCTCCAGCACCATCAATCCAATTTTGTACAACGTGATGTCGCATCGATACCGGGTGGCGTTCCGGGAAACTCTGTGCGGGCGACGGCGTGGCTTTGGAG
The DNA here is from genome assembly GCF_943734665.1 of Anopheles aquasalis. Taxonomy (NCBI): domain Eukaryota; kingdom Metazoa; phylum Arthropoda; class Insecta; order Diptera; family Culicidae; genus Anopheles; species Anopheles aquasalis. The sequence goes on along the minus strand of NC_064877.1, from coordinate 27,644 downwards.
CAGGTTTCGCCCGTGACCAGTCCAGCTTTCGCGAAACGACAATCGATGTCAACATAACAGGTGGAGGCAGCGCTGGTTTCGGTGGTTACGAGAACTCACGCCTGGTAAGTGACGCCTCTTGGGGATGTTTACGTCTTGAGATTAAAAGAAAGGGATAAGATCTACCTCGATCCAACTGTAATTACAGAGTTTAATTAATGTCGAGTCGGGAAAATAGTTTCATGATAAATATTCAATAAGCTACTAAATGGAAATACCTGCACGCGCATCAGATCATGACAAAATATATAGAGAAATGGGTCACAAATAGACAATCTTAAATCATTCAAATCAGAAATAATAAGCTGGGAGATATAAGATATCTCCATGGCGAGCGGCTAATAGAGGATTTCACTCTATTAGGTGTCCGCTAATTGTAGAGTGTCCACTAATTCAACAGAGAATTATTTGAAATGAGCACTTCCTTTACCCAACGACGAACGGTATTACCGCATAGCAACAGCATGCCGTTGATTCGAAATTTCAACCATTTCCTCGCCAACACGAAAGATCATGTTATAAGATTCTTCTCCCACCTTCACTTTCAGCGAGTCAGAGGAAAGTTGTTGCAAAGCTCGGATTTACACTCACGACCCCACCATCGGTTGTGGTCGTGGTTTAGTTCGCCTTTAAAAGGATAAACCGTACAAGTTAAACACGAGAATCAGGCCACACGGATTTCCATGAATCTCGCCGGCTGGTGCGTGGATTTTTGCGGTCGATTTTCGGCAACGAAAGGAATTGGAATCAGAATTGTGAGGGAAATGAAATATGGATGACAGAGAGACAGAGAGTGACAGAAGGCTAAATAACGAGAGGCGAGTTCAGGAGGTCAAGCAATCTGATCTGGGTGACAATTGAAGGAAATTGAAGAAATTCGATGCCCGACATTTTTATGTTTCCATCCATTTTCACGAGCGTCACTTTTTTCTTCGAATTTTCAATTCACTCCAGTGTATTTCGAGATAGTAAAAAACGCTGCGCAGTACTTTGTACGACGATTTTTTGCATTTCTTCTGAAGTGACCAAGTGTTGAAACAACACCAGCTTGGTAAATCGAAATGGATATTCAACATCTCTCACTTGTCGTATCTCTTGAGTTTGGCCTATTTCCGTGGAAAATGTTCTCGTTTCTGTTTTGACGAAATATCGAGATATCGTTATGATATTCCGTTCGCTCAAATGACGTGATAGTCGATTTGCGTTCAACAAGTTTTGTTTAAATTTATATTAAACTATACAAAGGTATTTTTTAATAATCTTTACTTGTTAATATCAGTGAATAAAAAGTAAACAAAATAAAATAAGTGAACACCGACTACAGCCCTTTACAGCTAGCTGCTCGAAACATCCGGCGATTGAGATTATTTGCTCTAAAATAAGAGCGCCTGATTTATGACACGAGAATCCCGATAAAAGTTCTTTGCTTCCCTCAACCGCATGTGCTTAAACCACGCTGATGAAAGGATCCAGTGTAAGCTCAACTCCAGACTCCATGAGTGCTGCTCTACGGAAGCAATCGTCACTTTGCCTTTATTTACGTAACGCACTTCAAGGATTTTGATGTCAGACCCACAGTCTTCGGGCTTCTTTTTCAATAAACTCAAACCTCGTTAACCAGTTGAAACTGGAAACGACATACCAGTTGTGAGTGGCACGACAAAGTTGGTACCGCAAAACCTCTCTAATCAAGTAACGGAACGGTTTAAAGTGGCTTAGGTATTGATTATCTATTGTGAGCGAGATTGAAATCGATCAGTGTTCGTAGTAACATGTCGGGACGTGTGCTAGGAATTCAATCAATCCATCGGATTTCTATGACCAATACAAGGAATTCCCATATCATTTATGAGTCGTGCCTATGTCGACTTTCTCGACTTCATCGTTCATCCGCAATCGGAAAAGGCGGTTTTCCGGGAATGTTGCAAAAAACCGAAAGATATTTGAACAGTCTTCAGATTAATCCAGCTTTTATAGACTTGATTACATAAAATGGAATTCCTCATCATCCTGCGGATTACGTCGCTTGATTGAAATGAAAGCTTTTCACATGTATTCATCCAAGCGTTCTAGTTGGTCGTTCACTCGATATAGCACGTTACGTTAGCATAAAAAGTGGAACCAAGAACTAAACGAAGCAACAGTCTAGAACGGCTTGTGCAACTGTTTAAAGTTCGCAAGTCATTGTGTTCGATTCTTCGAGTCGCTTCGAGGACACATGCGTTGAACTGATGTCTTGTCATGTAATGAGCGAGCATAATTGGCATTCAGTTACGATAAGCTGTATGAACTAACATTTTGCGCAAAGATGAATGCTAGGATTAATTTAAAGCATCGCAAAGCAGCATACTAAGTGCAATCGGAAGAAAACCTGCCGAAATGCAGTAGCAGATAAGGCAATTATATTAAAGATTATTTGGAGAAATGCTCAGATTGTTTTAAAAATCATTTAATGACGTCATTTCTTAATACATTTCAGTTGCGAGCACGATCTATGATGCAATCGAAACGTTCCCGTTTCAGAGGAAATCTACAGGCAAACCACAGTATCCGGCGGAACTCACTACAGGTTAGTATTAGAGTTTTTATATGAAGTAACAGGACACGAAGCTCCAGCAGAGATTCAGCATACCAACTAGTAGATTGATGAGGAGGACTTCTCGATCTCTGCTGCTATTGTGTCAGCTGAAGCTGCTATTGAGTCCGCTTTCTGGCATCGCCGAAATGTTTGGTTTTCGTCTGGCTTCTGAAATATGACTCATCCGGTGCGCTCAAAACGAATACCCAACAATGGGTCCAACGTTACTCGTTGTGAATGAGGAGAATTGTTCTCCATATAGTACAAACATGAGAATCGTGCAGGCTTCAGAAATTGACTCTGTTAATAGAAAGCGTAATTTAGGATCATCTTTAATCGAAACCATTCTCCATCAACTCAATCAATCGATGAAAATGGAGGCAGCAAATGGGACACTCACAAGATATTATTTTTTCTCGTTCGTTATCTCTCACCCACAAGCGCATAAGTACCATTTCTTGGTCCAGCAGCAGTATCCGAGCATCGTGTGCACAAAGTAAGAAATGACACTTTGCCAAACGGTATTCGATTTATTCTCTTCTGTACCTTCACCCTGATCGGCACGTGGGACAAACCGCGATGGAAACAGACCAAGCACCACAACCAAGATGTTCTCTGTTTCCTCGACCAAATGTTAGAAACCTTCTCTTGTGCCCCGTCCGGTAATACCATGTCGGTGACGATTTGTTTCCCTTTATCTGTTGGTTACTTGGTACGGTACCAAATGCTTCATTCCCTGACAACCCGACATTCAATCCCAGTTACTACAAGTGCCATTTCGCTTCGATTTCTGCACATAGGATGAAATAAACCGAAGCGAAACAAGACGATGGAGGTGATGAAAAATCGTGAGAATACCGGAGACAGTCAGCAACTTATCTTCTATCCTCGTTCGCCAGCCATGTGTTTCAGCTTCAGTGCACGAGCTTGGGTTCCGAACAGCTGCTGCTCTCTTTGGGATGAATCGATATGTTTGCTAATGGATGCCCGTAGCCTAGCGTTCCAACCGACAATTGATTGTGTGCCATAAGTTTTTAATCTGTCCCTTACATGTATTCATTCCAAACCCCTTCGGAACGTCCTTGAGGATATCGAGTTGCAGTAGACAGCTTGTCGCCTTTTCTATTTACTGTCCTGTCTGCCGTGTTTCATCCTTCAGTGTGCTCTTCCATTCCTTAAGTTTAGGCCATCCATGCGATGGGATCCTTAGATATCATTCCATCGATACCCATTGGATCCCATTGCTAGTCGTGGCCAGTAGTTAGCCCATGGGGACGCCTTGGAGATGATGACGAGAAGAAAATTAATATAATTTCCACGTTTGGCTTTCATTCCGCCGCAGATCTGCAACAATCATCCGAACAGCAGGAACTCGCTGTCTCCGAATCACACAACCGACATTGTGGTGATGCTGGAGAATAACCTTAATGGGCGACCCCGGTGTTACACAACCTCCGCAGCCACGCTCGTCACAACGGTCGTCTCGAGTACCTCTACCGTCACGGAGAACAGTTTCCGGATACCGCTGATTAGCTTTGATAAACCATGTTCAGACATAATCCTTCACTCGGCCAGTGGTAGCCACAATGGGAGCAGCAACAATCTTGCCAATTGCCGTCAGCATAACAACATCACCACCAACAACAATAGTAGCGTGTGCAGCAACCGAAATTATGGCAACGATAGCTCACCAGATCGTACTTCCGCAGATGAACGTCGGCTATCGGAAGAGCTTATCGAGCCAGAACTGGCCATGAGCAACGGATCACCTGTTACCACTCCTTTGCTAGTACCACCCATCATCACGCTAGAGGATGAACCTTCCAGCAATGAGGACGATCGATTGACGTCTCCTAGTTCGCGCGTAAAACGGAACAGCAGTGTACAGTTTGCGAAACAGTTGGAACAGAGACAAGTGGTGAGTGATGGAGGCAATAGCGACGGATCATGTACAACATCGGGAACATACCATAATCCTCACTATCAGCCGGCACCGAGTCTTCGGTGTGCCGAGGTGATAGACGATACTGTGTTGCTGACCGATGTGAAGCGCGAAACTTGTATTTAACAGTATTGCTAGCGAGTATTTAGCCGTTTCTATGTTGAGAAAAGTCGTCTATATGCTCTGAACTGTCTTTTGAAGATGCTTTTCGGATAAGCGATAAGAAAAGATAGCATGGTCACGCTGTGCAGTAGTCTCTAGATAAAGCCAACCTCTTGTGATGATGAGCTTACCAAACCTTTTAGTAAAACAGCGAAAACATTCTCATAAGCCAAATTGACACGCGGTGAAACGATCCAAACTAGATTATACCGATAGTTAAACAGTATACTGATTCCCAGGTATACAGCGTTACGTTTAAAAGTTTGCTAAGTGACATGAGATAGGGAAACGGAAGTGGACGAGATACGGTAACTTAAGGTACAAAGATATAATCTCCAAAACGAAACATGGACTGATTTGCGATGAGTGAAGGTTGTATCAAGTTTAGAAGCGACAAATGCCCTTAAAACCAACGGTGCTATTCCGGCATCCATGTGCATAAAAGATGAAGCAGGTGCCCAAAGAGCGGAACTCAAAGTTCACTTCGGTTTTGTAGTTGATTCCTCGTTCCGGTTTATGTTTAAAAGTATCGGCACGTCATTCGATGCTACATCATGCAAATGGATCCACCGTGAACGGTATCTGACGGTAAGAAGAAAGAGCTCAATAACCCACCAACCCCTAATCGTTTCCGGTAGTAATCGATCACTAAATGATGACGCCCATCAAAAGATGACACCCAAACATTTAAGGCAGGTAGGGAAACAGGGCAACAAGCCAATTTTCATCTCAACCAACAAGACGACACACTTCTCTGGACAGTGAAATTACTTTCTTGGTTTTATGAAGGACTCAGCCCACCCAACCATTGCGTTTAATCCGCAGTGTCGAGGATGCTATGATGTGCCGACGGATCTAAACGATCCGACTATAAATAACCGTGGGTTTCGTTGGTGTTCGCGATACCGGGAACTGAATCACTTAAGCACTTTATGAGCGAAAAAAACAACTCAACTGAACGCCGAAGGATATGTTTGTTGTACACAAAAGATAAATAAAAGTTCAAGATTATTGTACGTTGAGGAGCGTACTTGGAGTGGTTTAATTCGAATGGCTACGGGCATTTTATGTAGTTCTTTCGCGATGGTTATGGCGGTAAAAGTTAATCCGAAGTTCGTTACGTGCTTTAGAAAGAAAATTTTGGGAGAAATGGAACGGAAGAAACATACTAGCAGCCATCACGAAGCAAAATGCGATGCTTTACGCCACGCGTGGACTACAAAGGCCAGAAGCATGGAAAGCGAACGCTCTCGGGCACATTTTATTGATTTCGGTTCCGAGCGGTTCGGTTAGCTAAGTAATTTTGCCATAACTTTTCCAAGTAAACAAGAGGCAATGCGTCGATTTTACTTGGGCATTTGCTTGAAGAGTCGATTTGACGCTAACGGTAAGAGCATGTGGCTAGTGAGTGTAATTAGGTATCATTTAGATTTTCTGAGCACAGCTCTACTCATCTTGTGGTTGGAAGAAAGTTTTTTCACAAGTGTCAGAAGCGGGACATCCGACTGATGGGTTATCGCTTCAATTTCATTATCTCATATTAGGTCAAAAATTAGCCAATTCGAATGGTTATGGCTACCAGGCATCTGTGACCGAAGGCAACGCCTACGTTTTACAGCCTAATGTGATTGAATCGTGTCGTATTATGGATGAAAGTAATGTAAAAACTCCATATTTTACATTCTATAACACATTATCTTTGACATTGAAATGGTTTTTATTCTTGATCTAAGATCCAGCACAAACACTATAAACAAATACCACACCGAAGCCCGTCATTATCAATAGCTGCTACGCACAATCCGATCCTGCCACATTGTGGCCAGCGAAAAGGTACAGAGCACAATCAAACAATCAACCTTCTTTTAACCAATTGCTTGCTACGCACGCAGCAGGAGGAAGAGATGTAGGTCGGGCGGTGGGGGTTTCAAAATTAAACCACACACCAATTAAAATGGCAAAGAACAAGAAAAAAAATACACTCACAATATTAAGGACAGATCCTACGGACGGTCAACTGTAGGTAAGTTTGTCCACTTAACGCCTATCCATGGGTGGCTACGTTTTGAAGCGACATGTTTGTCCATTCTTCAATGCGTTTCGCGGTGTGGAACTGATCCACGTTAACGAGCGAAAATTCCCGCTCATTATCGGAAATCGATACTTCCTCAAAACTCTGCAGCGGAAACGCCATGGATGGTTGTCTCGCTGGCCGGTACTTGGGACCTAAAGCTTTAATCGCTTCCTCCAAACCAAGTTCGGCGGCAGCAACGAAGTACTTTTTGGCCATCGAGCGACTTGCACGTAATCCGGCGGATCCTCGAGCGTAGAACACGCCTAGGTTGTACAACGCCTGTGGATGGCCTTGTTCCGCCGCAAGCTGATAGCATTCCAGAGCCTATAGACGAAAGAGAGAATCAATTAGTAGGCCTGGCCAAGAGGTAGAAGCTAATCCAAGCAAACCTTACCATTCGCAAATCCTTGGGCAAACCATAGCCCTGTTCATAGCATACACCAAGATTGAAGGCAGCACCGGCGTGTTGGTGACTGGTTCCCAGCTTTAGATGTGAAACAGCCGCACTATATTCACCCTGCTCCAAGTTATAGCAGCCAAGTTGATATTCAATCTCTCCCAGAACGTTGATCAAGTTCCCCACTGCCGACTCGATTGTTTCAGGTTCGTGCTGCTGTAGTTCAACCGTTGGTGTTACGGACGGCTGATGTACGGTTCTAGAACTGAGGTCCGGAACAGCGACAGAAACGGTCGGTTTCCGATCATTATTGATACGGAAAGCAAAGTTCTGCCTCAACGATTGGCGACTATCGGTGTAGTCCACGAACTCACTGAACGGAAGCCCACCGAAGCTGGCAAACGATGGCAGCGCATGGCCGTGTGCAGGTTCTCTTCCGACGGATGCACAATCAGAAGAAGAGCTACGCGATTCGATGGCGAATACAGATGGAACAGTTGTAGTCCGCTGTCTAAAGTACTCCGAGAGCACCCGGCAATGTAGAAAGGAGAGACGATTTTGTTCGTCCGCGGTTCGAAGTAACGCAGACTGGTAGCAGCGTCCTCCGGGATACTCCACACGTTGGGTGCGACGGTAGAGGCACAACAGCTGACTCGTGTACCAGCCGCAAATAATGGCACTCGTCTAAAGTGGAAAGATAATGGAAAAAGAGAAGCTACCTGATAACAAATGCTCTTATCAACGAGGCGTGTTATGTGGATTGTTTACACGCCCGGGATTATCAGAATGAGTCAGCAACGGCAACCCTTACCCATGTTATTGCTCCGATCCAGGAGTGTTCCAAGCGCGGCTGATGGTGTTCCTTCCGCTTGAAGCCTTCGCGCTCGGACTGGTTCGATCCGGTTCCGTACTCCTTCCGCGTATGGCCGTCCAGTTGATTCGGACGAGCCGCTTGCAGCAGACAGTAACGCTTTCCAATGCCTCCATCGTTGCTCGCGTCGACACCTTCTTCTGGCGGACTCTCCGCACAGAAGCGCTCTCCGGGACCGCAGTTCCAAGCGCGCCGTACCTCTAAGATCCCGGCAGTTCTGTCGTACACATCACGGATACGACGGGAAACATATTTCCACATCGCTTGCCGAGCTTACTGCTGCATCGACGGTAGGGCCGTTTGATTGTGTCCGCCTTCGAAATATCAAACGGCGCAAAATTGACGAAGGTTTTGTGGAAAACTTTTTCAAAAAACACTTTTTAAGCAGAGCCCTTCACCAAAACATTGACATTGACATTTTTTTTCTTTTTTTATTGGCCTTAGAAGAGTGAGTCCACACGCACCCACTTTACCCCGTTGACACAGGACATTTCTCGCTCCTGTTAACTTCAAAGTGTATTAAGGAAACAGGTGAAGTCCCCGTTGACAAACCACATTTTCTCTTGTTAAGCCTTAAGACCGTTTCTACACACAGCCAAAATTTGGCGGCTAAAGTCAAAATTGTCGGCAAAAGTCAAAAACTCCATATAAAACAAATAATGGTGTGTGTAGGGACGCTTGAAAAGAAGAACTTCAGAAAAATTACAGAGAATCATCGTGAAATAACTTTTGCCGACAATTTTGGCTTTAGCCGCCAAATTTTGGCTGTGTGTAGAAACGGTCTAACAGGAGCACGCGCCGTACAAATTCTACTCTGTTAGACATAAACAGGAGCGAATTCGAGCTTCTCAAACTCGACTCGAATTCCTTCCTGTTAATGTCTAACAGGAGAGAATTAGTATGGCACGGGCTCCTGTTAAGCTCTTAACAGGAGAGAGAAAATGTGGTTTGTCAACGGGGTCATATTATATCAATCGCCGCCATATTGGACTTCAGCAGCTGTCAAATACCAAATCGACAGAAAGCGTTTGGTGATACGAAGGATATCCGGAAATTTTCAATGATTTTGTCAAATATAGGTGCTTATTCTGTAACTTGCGATAACGATGGCCTCAGGCGTTGGATGATTCATACAAATTTCGAAACATCAACTCGTTGTTTCGAAACGTTTCGAAAACAATAAACAATTCAAAATGACAGTTTGAAGTAAAAAAACTGTGCATAAACTTAATTTTTCTGTATCAAAAACGACTTAACCTTTGTAATAATAGTATACGATTAGCAGAAAGAAATTATTGATGCACAATCAGGACGCTATAACTGTTTTTCAGATGCTCGATGCTCGATGTAAACAGAACGCCAGCTGTCGGCCACAAAAATGCACTCGACAGTAGGCGATCGTGAACACCAAAATGAACACGAAATGAACCAAATGAATCATCGCTTAGATGCAATCGTAATCGCAAGTTACAGAATAAGCACCATAGTATCGCTTTTGCTCGTTTAAATGATTCATACTCATTGTTTTCAACAAACGAGCGAGTGATCGATCGCTTACGGGGATCCGTGGGGCTGTTGGCCGCGGATCCGTGGGGCACCGCTTCCAGCGAGCATCATCCGTCGGTAGCGCCCAAATCATCAGTGCTGTCTCGCGAAAGGATTGGAAACTTAACCTTTTAATTCCAAAGACCCAAAACCAAAGATTCTTTTTGCAAGGGGACAGCATGACTCAATCCAGTTGCGACTGCAATCGACAGCGATTTTCAACCTTAGAAATTAATAGTAGCATAAGTATGTTGTTCAGATAAGTTCTTTTGGTAAAACGGGTCGACTGCCCCCGTGAACTTTTTTATCGTTTATGTTTCATTTTCCCCGGCGAAATTCATTTTAATTAACGCCCAGCTTTAAACCCACCCTTATAAACGTCATGAAAACGATAAAATTCAAAAAGATGGAAAGAGAGCAAACTATGAACGAAAGAGAAAGAGCATACTTATCGATCAGCTGTTTCCTGTCAAACGTACGAAACGATACAAATGCAAGAACAGCAAGGCGCATGCGTAAGTCACTAGAGTGAAAGAGATAGTTATATTCCGCTATGCCGACCCGAGGAAACATGGCCGGTTTGTTGGTAAACAATACGACGCCATCTGGCGGTCGCTGTGATGGCCTCTGCAGATGGCGTTGATTTATTTGCCCCCCCCCCCCATTTGAATCGGCGGTTGGCTCGTGTGCCCAATGCACCATGGTTTCTCGCTCAGCGCTCAGCCATGTCGTCGCACACGGCTGGCCGGTTGCTAGCGCACTCGTGGCGCGTCCTCCGCTGGCCAGCTGGCTACCCTGCACCGACCACTCCGCGACACCTAAGACATCTGGACAGCATTTTCAGGCTCCAGGTCATGGACATTGCCAGGTGCGGAGTTTGACTGGGGCGGTACATCTCCAAAACGATAACGGAGGTGTCCAAAGGTCAGCTCAGTGTGGACAGAAACCACGCGCTGAGCATAAGGACAAAAGCTGGCTTGATCTCGACAATTTATAAGTCGTGCGCGTGGTTGCATGTCTGTTAGTTTGAAATTTGAATTTTCAAAACGAATTCGCCTCTACTTTCAATTCGCCTTGGTAACCTATAGCTGTGCCTTTCTTTCAAAGGTTGGCTTTTCTCTTTCTGGCGCATTGGCTAGGTAGGAAATCGGCAACCCTGCTAAAATGGTTGCCAATTTATACTGGCGAAATCCCACAATGACAGTTAAGCGGAGAGTTCACGGGGGCAGTCGACCCGTTTTACCCAAATTTTAGATTTAAAAAATAAATAATTTGAATTTAAAAATAAATAAACGGTCCAGATTCTGTGGGGTGTGGACGCAGCAATACTAAAATCGCCCCGTTGACACAGCACAAATTTTTAAATATAAAAAAATGTTCGAATTTTTGAATTTTTTTAAAAATTCAAAAACTCATACTTCCCGACGTGCTAAAAATGCGCCGTTTGGACCGTTGGATTCGAGACGATTTGTAGTATTTTATGAGTGCATAAAAAACTGCTCGAATTTTTGAAAATTCAAAAACTCATACTTCCCGACGTGCTAAAAATGCGCCGCTTGGACCGTTGGATTCGAGACGATTTGTAGTATTTTATGAGTGCATATAAAACTGCTCGAATTTTTGAAAATTCGAAAACTCATACTTCCTGACGTGCTAAAAATGCGCCGCTTTCACCATTACTAAAAATTTAGTACAATTGTACTAAAATTTAGTACGATTGTACTTAAAAATTAAAAAATTAGTACAATTGTACTAAAAATTTGAAGAAAAAAATTAGTACTACAAATCTGAAAAAAAATTCAAAAAATTTTTTAAGTACTCAAAACATACTGGAAATCATCACGAATCCAACGGTCAAAACGGCGCATTTTTAGCACGTCGGGAAGCATGAGTTTTTGATTTTTCAAAAATTCGAGCAGTTTTTTTTTAATTCAAAAATTTGTGCTGTGTCAACGGGGCGATTTTAGTTATGCAAAGTCCACACCACGCAGAATCTGGACCGTTTATTTATTTTTAAATTCAAATTTTAAATTAAAAAATTTAACCGAATTTTTATTTCAAAAATTTCAAATTATTTTGTATTTTTAAATTCAAAAATTTGTTCTTTGTCAACGGGGCGAGTTTAGTTTTGCAGAGTCCACACCACGCAGAATCTGGACCGTTTATTTTTTTTTAAATTCAAATTTTATTTTCAAAAATTTGTTCTTTGTCAACGGGGTGATTTTAGTTTTGCAGAGTCCACATCACGCATAATCTGAACTATTTATTTATTTTTAAATTCAAATTTTAAATTTAAATTAGTTTTTATTTTTAAATTCAAAAATTTGTTTTTTGTCAACGGGGCGCTTTTAGTTTTGCTGAGTCCACATCACGCATAATCTGAACTATTTATTTATTTTTAAATTCAAATTTTAAATTTAAATTAGTTTTTATTTTTAAATTCAAAAATTTGTTCTGTGTCAACGGGGCGATTTTTGTAATGCTGCGTCCACACCACACTGAATCTGGACCATTCCGAAAAAGTGCGATACGGCCACTGAAATATTTATAATTTTTGGACCCCTGTGTGCTGAAAATTTCCTCCGCCGCGGTTTCGCGTGTCCCGTGTTTTGCTGCTAGATCGCGCCCTTTTCCGGCAAAAGTTTTTCTTTAAATGCACCGTCTACGGCCCATCGAACTCGGCTTCATCTCGGTTAAACGGTAGTGGCTCACCAGTTAGCGGCATCCTCCAGCATAGCGACCCGCGAAAAGAAAGGAAGCCCCTCCTCGGTTAGCAGCCCGGCGAGCGACGACAAGCGCATCATGTCGCTTTACCTCTTTCAGCGTGCGTGCGTACGGCGGCGAAGGGTACGAGAAACAACACACCCAGATTTCTGCCAGGCACCAGCAACATGAACGTCGAAGAAGAAGTGTTCCGGATTCAGAAGAATCTCGGCAAAATGACATCCTTATCGGATGGCTCGGTAAGCGCGGCGCTTTGTACACCGCTCCCCGTATGTTACATCGCATCATCCCGCTTTACCTCTTTCAGCGTGCGTGCGTACGGCGGCGAAAGGTACGAGAAACAACACACCCAGATTTCTGCCAGGCACCAGCAACATGAACGTCGAGGAAGAAGTGTTCCGGATTCAGAAGAATCTCGGCAAAATGACATCCTTATCGGATGGCTCGGTAAGCGCGGCGCTTTGTACACCGCTCCCCGTATGTTACATCGCATCATCCCGCTTTACCTCTTTCAGCGTGCGTGCGTACGGCGGCGAAGGGTACGAGAAACAACACACCCAGATTTCTGCCAGGCACCAGCAACATGAACGTCGAGGAAGAAGTGTTCCGGATTCAGAAGAATCTCGGCAAAATGACATCCTTATCGAATGGCTCGGTAAGCGCGGCGCTTTGTACACCGCTCCCCGTATGTTACATCGCATCATCCCGCTTTACCTCTTTCAGCGTGCGTGCGTACGGCGGCGAAGGGTACGAGAAACAACACACCCAGATTTCTGCCAGGCACCAGCAACATGAACGTCGAGGAAGAAGTGTTCCGGATTCAGAAGAAGCTCGGCAAAATGACATCCTTATCGGATGGCTCGGTAAGCGCGGCGCTTTGTACACCGTTCCCCGTATGTTACATCGCATCATCCCGCTTTACCTCTATCAGCGTGCGTGCGTACGGCGGCGAAGGGTACGAGAAACAACACACCCAGGTTTCTGCCAGGCACCAGCAACATGAACGTCGAGGAAGAAGTGTTCCGGATTCAGAAGAATCTCGGCAAAATGACATCCTTATCGGATGGCTCGGTAAGTGCGGCGCTTTGTACACCGTTCCCCGTATGTTACATCGCATCATCCCGCTTTACCTCTATCAGCGTGCGTGCGTACGGCGGCGAAGGGTACGAGAAACAACACACCCAGGTTTCTGCCAGGCACCAGCAACATGAACGTCGAGGAAGAACTGTTCCGGATTCAGAAGAATCTCGGTAAAATGACATCCTTATCGGATGGCTCGGTAAGCGCGGCGCTTTGTACACCGTTCCCCGTATGTTACATCGCATCATCCCGCTTTACCTCTTTCAGCGTGCGTGCGTACGGCGGCGAAGGGTACGAGAAACAACACACCCAGGTTTCTGCCAGGCACCAGCAACATGAACGTCGAGGAAGAAGTGTTCCGGATTCAGAAGAAGCTCGGCAAAATGACATACTTATCGGAATTTTTTTTTTAATTTCTTAAATTAAATACCGCTGTCTTCCTTTCTGCTTTCCCCCTTTCCAAGAGGCTTTTTTTGCTTCGCCCCTTTTCCTAGAATCTTTCAAGGTTTTTTTTATTTACTTGACTGGCTGCTTTATTGAGAGACTATCCTAGAATGTTTAGGGAGTTTTTGTGAGTTGTTTTTGAGAGAGTTTTCTATTGATTTCCTAGCCATTTTAGAGGCATTTCCATTGCATTTGAGGCTTTGTTTTTTGTGTTTTGTGGCCTTTTTGAGGGTTATTCGTGTCATTTAGAGACTTTTTTGTGTCATTTCTTTGGGATTTGAGTCATTTGAGTCATTACCTTTGTATTCTCTTTGCATTTGAGCCTATTTTGTGTCATTTCCATGCCATTTTTGTGTCATTTCCATGGCATCTTGAGGCTCTGCTCGAATTTTTGAAAATTCAAAAACTCATACTTCCCGACGTGCTAAAAATGCGCCGTTTGGACCGTTGGATTCGAGACGATTTGTAGTATTTTATAAGTGCTTAAAAATAGCAGTCGTTAATGATGCCATTTCATATAAAATTTTGTGCTCATTTAGGCATGTTTTCGGCACGTCAAAAAGTTGAAAGTTCCGTAAACATGCCTAAAAATTTGAAAAAATTATATGAAACGGCACCATTTGTGACTTGTCAATTTTTTCCCAGCCGTAAACATGCCTAAAAGTACACAAAATATGATACCAAACGGCTTTATTTGTGATTTTGGCTTATTGGGGTTTAGTTGGTTTATTGGGATATTTTTGGTTCATTGGGCTTTTGCTTATTGGGCTTTGGCTTATTGGGCTTATTGAGGTTGGCGCGTTGGTTTGTTTTTGTTTGTTTATTGGCAATTTTTGTGCGTTCTTCCGGCAATCTTCCGGCATCTTTCTGGCGTTCTTGGCTTGTTGTCGTTTGTTTGTTTCTTTGTTTTAGACTGTGCTCCGATCCTCCTGTGTGTTTCTCCGCTGGCTTGTGCGCTGTGGGCAGTGTGTCTGGCTGCCTTCTGACAATCTGCCGGCCTACTTTCTAGGCAATCTTCCGGCAACCTTCGGGCGTTCTTCCTTCTTCTAGGTTCTTCGTTTTTGGTCAACTTTGATGCGTTTTCTGGCGTTCTTCGGGCGTTTCTAGGCAATCTTCCGGCAACCTTCGGGCAACCTTCGGGCGTTCTTCCTTCTTCTAGGTTCTTCGTTCTTGGTCAACTTTGATGCGTTTTCTGGCGTTCTTCGGGCGTTTCTAGGCAATCTTCCGGCAACCTTCGGGCGTTCTTCCTTCTTCTTGGTTCTTCGTTCTTGGTCAACTTTGATGCGTTTTCTGGCGTTCTTCCGGCAATCTTCCGGCATCTTTCTGGCGTTCTTGGCTTGTTGTCGTTTGTTTGTTTCTTTGTTTTAGACTGCTCCGATCCTCCTGTGTGTTTCTCCGCTGGCTTGTGCGCTGTGGGCAGTGTGTCTGGCTGCCTTCTGACAATCTGCCGGCCTACTTTCTAGGCAATCTTCCGGCAACCTTCGGGCGTTCTTCCTTCTTCTAGGTTCTTCGTTCTTGGTCAACTTTGATGCGTTTTCTGGCGTTCTTCGGGCGTCACTAGGCAATCTTCCGGCAACCTTCGGGCGTTCTTCCTTCTTCTAGGTTCTTCGTTCTTGGTCAACTTTGGTGCGTTTTCTGGCGTTCTTCGGGCGTCACTAGGCAATCTTCCGGCAACCTTCGGGCGTTCTTCCTTCTTCTTGGTTCTTCGTTCTTGGTCAACTTTGATGCGTTTTCTGGCGTTCTTCGGGCAATTTTTGTGCGTTCTTCCGGCAATCTTCCGGCATCTTTCTGGCGTTCTTGGCTTGTTGTCGTTTGTTTGTTTCTTTGTTTTAGACTGTGCTCCGATCCTCCTGTGTGTTTCTCCGCTGGCTTATGCGCTGTAGGCAGTGTGTCTGGCTGCCTTCTGACAATCTGCCGGCCTACTTTCTAGGCAATCTTCCGGCAACCTTCGGGCGTTCTTCCTTCTTCTAGGTTCTTCGTTCTTGGTCAACTTTGATGCGTTTTCTGGCGTTCTTCGGGCAATTTTTGTGCGTTCTTCCGGCAATCTTCCGGCATCTTTCTGGCGTTCTTGGCTTGTTGTCGTTTGTTTGTTTCTTTGTTTTAGACTGTGCTCCGATCCTCCTGTGTGTTTCTCCGCTGGCTTGTGCGCTGTGGGCAGTGTGTCTGGCTGCCTTCTGACAATCTGCCGGCCTACTTTCTAGGCAATCTTCCGGCAACCTTCGGGCGTTCTTCCTTCTTCTAGGTTCTTCGTTCTTGGTCAACTTTGATGCGTTTTCTGGCGTTCTTCGGGCAACTTTTGTGCGTTCTTCCGGCAATCTTCCGGCATCTTTCTGGCGTTCTTGGCTTGTTGTCGTTTGTTTGTTTCTTTGTTTTAGACTGCTCCGATCCTCCTGTGTGTTTCTCCGCTGGCTTGTGCGCTGTGGGCAGTGTGTCTGGCTGCCTTCTGACAATCTGCCGGCCTACTTTCTAGGCAATCTTCCGGCAACCTTCGGGCGTTCTTCCTTCTTCTAGGTTCTTCGTTCTTGGTCAACTTTGATGCGTTTTCTGGCGTTCTTCGGGCAATTTTTGTGCGTTCTTCCGGCAATCTTCCGGCATCTTTCTGGCGTTCTTGGCTTGTTGTCGTTTGTTTGTTTCTTTGTTTTAGACTGTGCTCCGATCCTCCTGTGTGTTTCTCCGCTGGCTTGTGCGCTGTGGGCAGTGTGTCTGGCTGCCTTCTGACAATCTGCCGGCCTACTTTCTAGGCAATCTTCCGGCAACCTTCGGGCGTTCTTCCTTCTTCTAGGTTCTTCGTTCTTGGTCAACTTTGATGCGTTTTCTGGCGTTCTTCGGGCAATTTTTGTGCGTTCTTCCGGCAATCTTCCGGCATCTTTCTGGCGTTCTTGGCTTGTTGTCGTTTGTTTGTTTCTTTGTTTTAGACTGCTCCGATCCTCCTGTGTGTTTCTCCGCTGGCTTGTGCGCTGTGGGCAGTGTGTCTGGCTGCCTTCTGACAATCTGCCGGCCTACTTTCTAGGCAATCTTCCGGCAACCTTCGGGCGTTCTTCCTTCTTCTAGGTTCTTCGTTCTTGGTCAACTTTGATGCGTTTTCTGGCGTTCTTCGGGCGTCACTAGGCAATCTTCCGGCAACCTTCGGGCGTTCTTCCTTCTTCTTGGTTCTTCGTTCTTGGTCAACTTTGATGCGTGTTCTGGCGTTCTTCGGGCAACTTTTGTGCGTTCTTCCGGCAAACTTCCGGCATCTTTCTGGCGTTCTTGGCTGGTTGTCGTTTGTTTGTTTCTTTGTGTTAGACTGTGCTCCAATCCTCCTGTGTGTTTCTCCGCTGGCTTGTGCGCTGTGGGCAGTGTGTCTGGCTGCCTTCTGACAATCTGCCGGCCTACTTTCTAGGCAATCTTCCGGCAACCTTCGGGCGTTCTTCCTTCTTCTAGGTTCTTCGTTCTTGGTCAACTTTGATGCGTTTTCTGGCGTTCTTCGGGCGTTTCTAGGCAATCTTCCGGCAACCTTCGGGCAACCTTCGGGCGTTCTTCCTTCTTCTTGGTTCTTCGTTCTTGGTCAACTTTGATGCGTTTTCTGGCGTTCTTCGGGCAACTTTTGTGCGTTCTTCCGACAAACTTCCGGCATCTTTCTGGCGTTCTTGGCTGGTTGTCGTTTGTTTGTTTCTTTGTGTTAGACTGTGCTCCGATCCTCCTGTGTGTTTCTCCGCTGGCTTGTGCGCTGTGGGCAGTGTGTCTGGCTGCCTTCTGACAATCTGCCGGCCTACTTTCTAGGCAATCTTCCGGCAACCTTCGGGCGTTCTTCCTTCTTCTAGGTTCTTCGTTCTTGGTCAACTTTGATGCGTTTTCCGGCCTTTTTCGGGCAATTTTTGTGCGTTCTTCCGGCAATCTTCGGGCAATCTTCCGCCTCTTCTCCAGCATCCTTCCAGCAATCTTCCGGCCTACTTTCCGGGTGTTGTTCGGGCAATTTTCAGGCACTTTTCCAGCAACCTTCCGGCCATGCTCCGGCAATCTTTCGGTTTACTTTCCAGCTATTTTCCAGCATCCTTCCAGCAATGGCATCTTAAGGCATTTGTGTGCCATTTTCAGCTTTGCTTGTGGCTTTGCTTGTGGCTTGCTATCATTGGCCGATCTGGGGCGCCATTTTGTGGGTGTGTCTTGAGTGTTGGTGGCGTGGTTTCCGTATTGTTTCCGTGTTGCTTCCTGATTGGTTCTTTTGTGTTTTGGGTGTTTTTGGTGTGTTGCTTGTGGCTTGTGTTCTGTGTTGGTTGGTGGTTACTTCTGGTGTTTTTTTTTTGTCTTGGGTGTGTGGGCTTGGGCTGGTAGGTATGGTTTTGCTGGTGTGTTGGCCTGGGTGGTGGTTAGTTAGTGGTGTGTCTTGGGTGTGTTGTGTTGGTTTTGGTTTTGGTTTAGCATGGGTCCGGTGTTGCGTTGGGCCCGGACTTCGGTGCTTGCGCCGAGCTTTGACTTTGGTTTTCGGTCGGCTTTGACTTTGGTTTTCGGTCGGCTACGGTCAGGTCGCTGTCAGGCCACGACTTACCTTCCGGCCTACCATCCAGCAATCTTTCAGCAATCTTCCGCCACTTCTCCAGCATCCTTCCAGCAATCTTCCGGCCTACTTTCCGGGTGTTGTTCGTGCAATTTTCCAGCATCTGTCCTCTTCCCTTTCGATCTGTGGGGGTGGTAAGTGTCCTCTTCCCTTTCGATCTGTGGGGGTGGTAAGTGTCCTCTTCCCTTTCGATCTGTGGGGGTGGTAAGTGTCCTCTTCCCTTTCGATCTGTGGGGGTGGTAAGTGTCCTCTTCCCTTTCGATCTGTGGGGGTGGTAAGTGTCCTCTTCCCTTTCGATCTGTGGGGGTGGTAAGTGTCCTCTTCCCTTTCGATCTGTGGGGGTGGTAAGTGTCCTCTTCCCTTTCGATCTGTGGGGGTGGTAAGTGTCCTCTTCCCTTTCGATCTGTGGGGGTGGTAAGTGTCCTCTTCCCTTTCGATCTGTGGGGGTGGTAAGTGTCCTCTTCCCTTTCGATCTGTGGGGGTGGTAAGTGTCCTCTTCCCTTTCGATCTGTGGGGGTGGTAAGTGTCCTCTTCCCTTTCGATCTGTGGGGGTGGTAAGTGTCCTCTTCCCTTTCGATCTGTGGGGGTGGTAAGTGTCCTCTTCCCTTTCGATCTGTGGGGGTGGTAAGTGTCCTCTTCCCTTTCGATCTGTGGGGGTGGTAAGTGTCCTCTTCCCTTTCGATCTGTGGGGGTGGTAAGTGTCCTCTTCCCTTTCGATCTGTGGGGGTGGTAAGTGTCCTCTTCCCTTTCGATCTGTGGGGGTGGTAAGTGTCCTCTTCCCTTTCGATCTGTGGGGGTGGTAAGTGTCCTCTTCCCTTTCGATCTGTGGGGGTGGTAAGTGTCCTCTTCCCTTTCGATCTGTGGGGGTGGTAAGTGTCCTCTTCCCTTTCGATCTGTGGGGGTGGTAAGTGTCCTCTTCCCTTTCGATCTGTGGGGGTGGTAAGTGTCCTCTTCCCTTTCGATCTGTGGGGGTGGTAAGTGTCCTCTTCCCTTTCGATCTGTGGGGGTGGTAAGTGTCCTCTTCCCTTTCGATCTGTGGGGGTGGTAAGTGTCCTCTTCCCTTTCGATCTGTGGGGGTGGTAAGTGTCCTCTTCCCTTTCGATCTGTGGGGGTGGTAAGTGTCCTCTTCCCTTTCGATCTGTGGGGGTGGTAAGTGTCCTCTTCCCTTTCGATCTGTGGGGGTGGTAAGTGTCCTCTTCCCTTTCGATCTGTGGGGGTGGTAAGTGTCCTCTTCCCTTTCGATCTGTGGGGGTGGTAAGTGTCCTCTTCCCTTTCGATCTGTGGGGGTGGTAAGTGTCCTCTTCCCTTTCGATCTGTGGGGGTGGTAAGTGTCCTCTTCCCTTTCGATCTGTGGGGGTGGTAAGTGTCCTCTTCCCTTTCGATCTGTGGGGGTGGTAAGTGTCCTCTTCCCTTTCGATCTGTGGGGGTGGTAAGTGTCCTCTTCCCTTTCGATCTGTGGGGGTGGTAAGTGTCCTCTTCCCTTTCGATCTGTGGGGGTGGTAAGTGTCCTCTTCCCTTTCGATCTGTGGGGGTGGTAAGTGTCCTCTTCCCTTTCGATCTGTGGGGGTGGTAAGTGTCCTCTTCCCTTTCGATCTGTGGGGGTGGTAAGTGTCCTCTTCCCTTTCGATCTGTGGGGGTGGTAAGTGTCCTCTTCCCTTTCGATCTGTGGGGGTGGTAAGTGTCCTCTTCCCTTTCGATCTGTGGGGGTGGTAAGTGTCCTCTTCCCTTTCGATCTGTGGGGGTGGTAAGTGTCCTCTTCCCTTTCGATCTGTGGGGGTGGTAAGTGTCCTCTTCCCTTTCGATCTGTGGGGGTGGTAAGTGTCCTCTTCCCTTTCGATCTGTGGGGGTGGTAAGTGTCCTCTTCCCTTTCGATCTGTGGGGGTGGTAAGTGTCCTCTTCCCTTTCGATCTGTGGGGGTGGTAAGTGTCCTCTTCCCTTTCGATCTGTGGGGGTGGTAAGTGTCCTCTTCCCTTTCGATCTGTGGGGGTGGTAAGTGTCCTCTTCCCTTTCGATCTGTGGGGGTGGTAAGTGTCCTCTTCCCTTTCGATCTGTGGGGGTGGTAAGTGTCCTCTTCCCTTTCGATCTGTGGGGGTGGTAAGTGTCCTCTTCCCTTTCGATCTGTGGGGGTGGTAAGTGTCCTCTTCCCTTTCGATCTGTGGGGGTGGTAAGTGTCCTCTTCCCTTTCGATCTGTGGGGGTGGTAAGTGTCCTCTTCCCTTTCGATCTGTGGGGGTGGTAAGTGTCCTCTTCCCTTTCGATCTGTGGGGGTGGTAAGTGTCCTCTTCCCTTTCGATCTGTGGGGGTGGTAAGTGTCCTCTTCCCTTTCGATCTGTGGGGGTGGTAAGTGTCCTCTTCCCTTTCGATCTGTGGGGGTGGTAAGTGTCCTTCCCTTTCGATCTGTGGGGGTGGTAAGTGTCCTCTTCCCTTTCGATCTGTGGGGGTGGTAAGTGTCCTCTTCCCTTTCGATCTGTGGGGGTGGTAAGTGTCCTCTTCCCTTTCGATCTGTGGGGGTGGTAAGTGTCCTCTTCCCTTTCGATCTGTGGGGGTGGTAAGTGTCCTCTTCCCTTTCGATCTGTGGGGGTGGTAAGTGTCCTCTTCCCTTTCGATCTGTGGGGGTGGTAAGTGTCCTCTTCCCTTTCGATCTGTGGGGGTGGTAAGTGTCCTCTTCCCTTTCGATCTGTGGGGGTGGTAAGTGTCCTCTTCCCTTTCGATCTGTGGGGGTGGTAAGTGTCCTCTTCCCTTTCGATCTGTGGGGGTGGTAAGTGTCCTCTTCCCTTTCGATCTGTGGGGGTGGTAAGTGTCCTCTTCCCTTTCGATCTGTGGGGGTGGTAAGTGTCCTCTTCCCTTTCGATCTGTGGGGGTGGTAAGTGTCCTCTTCCCTTTCGATCTGTGGGGGTGGTAAGTGTCCTCTTCCCTTTCGATCTGTGGGGGTGGTAAGTGTCCTCTTCCCTTTCGATCTGTGGGGGTGGTAAGTGTCCTCTTCCCTTTCGATCTGTGGGGGTGGTAAGTGTCCTCTTCCCTTTCGATCTGTGGGGGTGGTAAGTGTCCTCTTCCCTTTCGATCTGTGGGGGTGGTAAGTGTCCTCTTCCCTTTCGATCTGTGGGGGTGGTAAGTGTCCTCTTCCCTTTCGATCTGTGGGGGTGGTAAGTGTCCTCTTCCCTTTCGATCTGTGGGGGTGGTAAGTGTCCTCTTCCCTTTCGATCTGTGGGGGTGGTAAGTGTCCTCTTCCCTTTCGATCTGTGGGGGTGGTAAGTGTCCTCTTCCCTTTCGATCTGTGGGGGTGGTAAGTGTCCTCTTCCCTTTCGATCTGTGGGGGTGGTAAGTGTCCTCTTCCCTTTCGATCTGTGGGGGTGGTAAGTGTCCTCTTCCCTTTCGATCTGTGGGGGTGGTAAGTGTCCTCTTCCCTTTCGATCTGTGGGGGTGGTAAGTGTCCTCTTCCCTTTCGATCTGTGGGGGTGGTAAGTGTCCTCTTCCCTTTCGATCTGTGGGGGTGGTAAGTGTCCTCTTCCCTTTCGATCTGTGGGGGTGGTAAGTGTCCTCTTCCCTTTCGATCTGTGGGGGTGGTAAGTGTCCTCTTCCCTTTCGATCTGTGGGGGTGGTAAGTGTCCTCTTCCCTTTCGATCTGTGGGGGTGGTAAGTGTCCTCTTCCCTTTCGATCTGTGGGGGTGGTAAGTGTCCTCTTCCCTTTCGATCTGTGGGGGTGGTAAGTGTCCTCTTCCCTTTCGATCTGTGGGGGTGGTAAGTGTCCTCTTCCCTTTCGATCTGTGGGGGTGGTAAGTGTCCTCTTCCCTTTCGATCTGTGGGGGTGGTAAGTGTCCTCTTCCCTTTCGATCTGTGGGGGTGGTAAGTGTCCTCTTCCCTTTCGATCTGTGGGGGTGGTAAGTGTCCTCTTCCCTTTCGATCTGTGGGGGTGGTAAGTGTCCTCTTCCCTTTCGATCTGTGGGGGTGGTAAGTGTCCTCTTCCCTTTCGATCTGTGGGGGTGGTAAGTGTCCTCTTCCCTTTCGATCTGTGGGGGTGGTAAGTGTCCTCTTCCCTTTCGATCTGTGGGGGTGGTAAGTGTCCTCTTCCCTTTCGATCTGTGGGGGTGGTAAGTGTCCTCTTCCCTTTCGATCTGTGGGGGTGGTAAGTGTCCTCTTCCCTTTCGATCTGTGGGGGTGGTAAGTGTCCTCTTCCCTTTCGATCTGTGGGGGTGGTAAGTGTCCTCTTCCCTTTCGATCTGTGGGGGTGGTAAGTGTCCTCTTCCCTTTCGATCTGTGGGGGTGGTAAGTGTCCTCTTCCCTTTCGATCTGTGGGGGTGGTAAGTGTCCTCTTCCCTTTCGATCTGTGGGGGTGGTAAGTGTCCTCTTCCCTTTCGATCTGTGGGGGTGGTAAGTGTCCTCTTCCCTTTCGTTCTGTGGGGGTGGTAAGTGTCCTCTTCCCTTTCGATCTGTGGGGGTGGTAAGTGTCCTCTTCCCTTTCGATCTGTGGGGGTGGTAAGTGTCCTCTTCCCTTTCGATCTGTGGGGGTGGTAAGTGTCCTCTTCCCTTTCGATCTGTGGGGGTGGTAAGTGTCCTCTTCCCTTTCGATCTGTGGGGGTGGTAAGTGTCCTCTTCCCTTTCGATCTGTGGGGGTGGTAAGTGTCCTCTTCCCTTTCGATCTGTGGGGGTGGTAAGTGTCCTCTTCCCTTTCGATCTGTGGGGGTGGTAAGTGTCCTCTTCCCTTTCGATCTGTGGGGGTGGTAAGTGTCCTCTTCCCTTTCGATCTGTGGGGGTGGTAAGTGTCCTCTTCCCTTTCGATCTGTGGGGGTGGTAAGTGTCCTCTTCCCTTTCGATCTGTGGGGGTGGTAAGTGTCCTCTTCCCTTTCGATCTGTGGGGGTGGTAAGTGTCCTCTTCCCTTTCGATCTGTGGGGGTGGTAAGTGTCCTCTTCCCTTTCGATCTGTGGGGGTGGTAAGTGTCCTCTTCCCTTTCGATCTGTGGGGGTGGTAAGTGTCCTCTTCCCTTTCGATCTGTGGGGGTGGTAAGTGTCCTCTTCCCTTTCGATCTGTGGGGGTGGTAAGTGTCCTCTTCCCTTTCGATCTGTGGGGGTGGTAAGTGTCCTCTTCCCTTTCGATCTGTGGGGGTGGTAAGTGTCCTCTTCCCTTTCGATCTGTGGGGGTGGTAAGTGTCCTCTTCCCTTTCGATCTGTGGGGGTGGTAAGTGTCCTCTTCCCTTTCGATCTGTGGGGGTGGTAAGTGTCCTCTTCCCTTTCGATCTGTGGGGGTGGTAAGTGTCCTCTTCCCTTTCGATCTGTGGGGGTGGTAAGTGTCCTCTTCCCTTTCGATCTGTGGGGGTGGTAAGTGTCCTCTTCCCTTTCGATCTGTGGGGGTGGTAAGTGTCCTCTTCCCTTTCGATCTGTGGGGGTGGTAAGTGTCCTCTTCCCTTTCGATCTGTGGGGGTGGTAAGTGTCCTCTTCCCTTTCGATCTGTGGGGGTGGTAAGTGTCCTCTTCCCTTTCGATCTGTGGGGGTGGTAAGTGTCCTCTTCCCTTTCGATCTGTGGGGGTGGTAAGTGTCCTCTTCCCTTTCGATCTGTGGGGGTGGTAAGTGTCCTCTTCCCTTTCGATCTGTGGGGGTGGTAAGTGTCCTCTTCCCTTTCGATCTGTGGGGGTGGTAAGTGTCCTCTTCCCTTTCGATCTGTGGGGGTGGTAAGTGTCCTCTTCCCTTTCGATCTGTGGGGGTGGTAAGTGTCCTCTTCCCTTTCGATCTGTGGGGGTGGTAAGTGTCCTCTTCCCTTTCGATCTGTGGGGGTGGTAAGTGTCCTCTTCCCTTTCGATCTGTGGGGGTGGTAAGTGTCCTCTTCCCTTTCGATCTGTGGGGGTGGTAAGTGTCCTCTTCCCTTTCGATCTGTGGGGGTGGTAAGTGTCCTCTTCCCTTTCGATCTGTGGGGGTGGTAAGTGTCCTCTTCCCTTTCGATCTGTGGGGGTGGTAAGTGTCCTCTTCCCTTTCGATCTGTGGGGGTGGTAAGTGTCCTCTTCCCTTTCGATCTGTGGGGGTGGTAAGTGTCCTCTTCCCTTTCGATCTGTGGGGGTGGTAAGTGTCCTCTTCCCTTTCGATCTGTGGGGGTGGTAAGTGTCCTCTTCCCTTTCGATCTGTGGGGGTGGTAAGTGTCCTCTTCCCTTTCGATCTGTGGGGGTGGTAAGTGTCCTCTTCCCTTTCGATCTGTGGGGGTGGTAAGTGTCCTCTTCCCTTTCGATCTGTGGGGGTGGTAAGTGTCCTCTTCCCTTTCGATCTGTGGGGGTGGTAAGTGTCCTCTTCCCTTTCGATCTGTGGGGGTGGTAAGTGTCCTCTTCCCTTTCGATCTGTGGGGGTGGTAAGTGTCCTCTTCCCTTTCGATCTGTGGGGGTGGTAAGTGTCCTCTTCCCTTTCGATCTGTGGGGGTGGTAAGTGTCCTCTTCCCTTTCGATCTGTGGGGGTGGTAAGTGTCCTCTTCCCTTTCGATCTGTGGGGGTGGTAAGTGTCCTCTTCCCTTTCGATCTGTGGGGGTGGTAAGTGTCCTCTTCCCTTTCGATCTGTGGGGGTGGTAAGTGTCCTCTTCCCTTTCGATCTGTGGGGGTGGTAAGTGTCCTCTTCCCTTTCGATCTGTGGGGGTGGTAAGTGTCCTCTTCCCTTTCGATCTGTGGGGGTGGTAAGTGTCCTCTTCCCTTTCGATCTGTGGGGGTGGTAAGTGTCCTCTTCCCTTTCGATCTGTGGGGGTGGTAAGTGTCCTCTTCCCTTTCGATCTGTGGGGGTGGTAAGTGTCCTCTTCCCTTTCGATCTGTGGGGGTGGTAAGTGTCCTCTTCCCTTTCGATCTGTGGGGGTGGTAAGTGTCCTCTTCCCTTTCGATCTGTGGGGGTGGTAAGTGTCCTCTTCCCTTTCGATCTGTGGGGGTGGTAAGTGTCCTCTTCCCTTTCGATCTGTGGGGGTGGTAAGTGTCCTCTTCCCTTTCGATCTGTGGGGGTGGTAAGTGTCCTCTTCCCTTTCGATCTGTGGGGGTGGTAAGTGTCCTCTTCCCTTTCGATCTGTGGGGGTGGTAAGTGTCCTCTTCCCTTTCGATCTGTGGGGGTGGTAAGTGTCCTCTTCCCTTTCGATCTGTGGGGGTGGTAAGTGTCCTCTTCCCTTTCGATCTGTGGGGGTGGTAAGTGTCCTCTTCCCTTTCGATCTGTGGGGGTGGTAAGTGTCCTCTTCCCTTTCGATCTGTGGGGGTGGTAAGTGTCCTCTTCCCTTTCGATCTGTGGGGGTGGTAAGTGTCCTCTTCCCTTTCGATCTGTGGGGGTGGTAAGTGTCCTCTTCCCTTTCGATCTGTGGGGGTGGTAAGTGTCCTCTTCCCTTTCGATCTGTGGGGGTGGTAAGTGTCCTCTTCCCTTTCGATCTGTGGGGGTGGTAAGTGTCCTCTTCCCTTTCGATCTGTGGGGGTGGTAAGTGTCCTCTTCCCTTTCGATCTGTGGGGGTGGTAAGTGTCCTCTTCCCTTTCGATCTGTGGGGGTGGTAAGTGTCCTCTTCCCTTTCGATCTGTGGGGGTGGTAAGTGTCCTCCGACTGTCTTCCTTTCTTCTTCCCCCCTTTCCTAGAGGCTTTCAGGCACTGTTCCACCAACCTTCCAGCAATCTTTCCGACTGTCTTCCTTTCTTCTTCCCCCCTTTCCTAGAGGCTTTCAGGCACTGTTCCACCAACCTTCCAGCAATCTTTCCGACTGTCTTCCTTTCTTCTTCCCCCCTTTCCTAGAGGCTTTCAGGCACTGTTCCACCAACCTTCCAGCAATCTTTCCGACTGTCTTCCTTTCTTCTTCCCCCCTTTCCTAGAGGCTTTCCGGGTGTGTTTCTCTACTGTGTTGGGGTGGTAAGTGTCCTCTTCCCTTTCGATCTGTGGGGGTGGTAAGTGTCCTCTTCCCTTTCGATCTGTGGGGGTGGTAAGTGTCCTCTTCCCTTTCGATCTGTGGGGGTGGTAAGTGTCCTCTTCCCTTTCGATCTGTGGGGGTGGTAAGTGTCCTCTTCCCTTTCGATCTGTGGGGGTGGTAAGTGTCCTCTTCCCTTTCGATCTGTGGGGGTGGTAAGTGTCCTCTTCCCTTTCGATCTGTGGGGGTGGTAAGTGTCCTCTTCCCTTTCGATCTGTGGGGGTGGTAAGTGTCCTCTTCCCTTTCGATCTGTGGGGGTGGTAAGTGTCCTCTTCCCTTTCGATCTGTGGGGGTGGTAAGTGTCCTCTTCCCTTTCGATCTGTGGGGGTGGTAAGTGTCCTCTTCCCTTTCGATCTGTGGGGGTGGTAAGTGTCCTCTTCCCTTTCGATCTGTGGGGGTGGTAAGTGTCCTCTTCCCTTTCGATCTGTGGGGGTGGTAAGTGTCCTCTTCCCTTTCGATCTGTGGGGGTGGTAAGTGTCCTCTTCCCTTTCGATCTGTGGGGGTGGTAAGTGTCCTCTTCCCTTTCGATCTGTGGGGGTGGTAAGTGTCCTCTTCCCTTTCGATCTGTGGGGGTGGTAAGTGTCCTCTTCCCTTTCGATCTGTGGGGGTGGTAAGTGTCCTCTTCCCTTTCGATCGGTGGGGGTGGTAAGTGTCCTCTTCCCTTTCGATCTGTGGGGGTGGTAAGTGTCCTCTTCCCTTTCGATCTGTGGGGGTGGTAAGTGTCCTCTTCCCTTTCGATCTGTGGGGGTGGTAAGTGTCCTCTTCCCTTTCGATCTGTGGGGGTGGTAAGTGTCCTCTTCCCTTTCGATCTGTGGGGGTGGTAAGTGTCCTCTTCCCTTTCGATCTGTGGGGGTGGTAAGTGTCCTCTTCCCTTTCGATCTGTGGGGGTGGTAAGTGTCCTCTTCCCTTTCGATCTGTGGGGGTGGTAAGTGTCCTCTTCCCTTTCGATCTGTGGGGGTGGTAAGTGTCCTCTTCCCTTTCGATCTGTGGGGGTGGTAAGTGTCCTCTTCCCTTTCGATCTGTGGGGGTGGTAAGTGTCCTCTTCCCTTTCGATCTGTGGGGGTGGTAAGTGTCCTCTTCCCTTTCGATCTGTGGGGGTGGTAAGTGTCCTCTTCCCTTTCGATCTGTGGGGGGTGGTAAGTGTCCTCTTCCCTTTCGATCTGTGGGGGTGGTAAGTGTCCTCTTCCCTTTCGATCTGTGGGGGTGGTAAGTGTCCTCTTCCCTTTCGATCTGTGGGGGTGGTAAGTGTCCTCTTCCCTTTCGATCTGTGGGGGTGGTAAGTGTCCTCTTCCCTTTCGATCTGTGGGGGTGGTAAGTGTCCTCTTCCCTTTCGATCTGTGGGGGTGGTAAGTGTCCTCTTCCCTTTC
>NW_026060730.1:10000-15000 GCF_943734665.1 Anopheles aquasalis | reverse complement strand
CATCCATAAGATGGACCACGAGCACGAGCATACGCCAAAGTGTGGTCAAAGGATGGCGAAAAGTGAGGCAAACGATACCCTAACTTGGGCCTGGTGCACCCAAAACATCCATAAGATGGACCACGAGCAGGAGCATACGCCAAAGTGTGGTCAAAGGATGGCGAAAAGTGAGGCAAACGATACCCTAACTTGGGCCTGGTGCACCCAAAACATCCATAAGATGGACCACGAGCACGAGCAAACGCCAAAGTATGGTCAAAGGATGGCGAAAAGTGAGACAAACGATACCCTAACTTGGGCCTGGTGCACCCAAAACATCCATAAGATGGACCACGAGCACGAGCAAACGCCAAAGTGTGGTCAAAGGATGGCGAAAAGTGAGGCAAACGATACCCTAACTTGGGCCTGGTGCACCCAAAACATCCATAAGATGGACCAAGAGCACGAGCAAACGCCAAAGTATGGTCAAAGGATGGCGAAAAGTGAGGCAAACGATACCCTAACTTGGGCCTGGTGCACCCAAAACATCCATAAGATGGACCACGAGCACGAGCAAACGCCAAAGTGTGGTCAAAGGATGGCGAAAAGTGAGGCAAACGATACCCTAACTTGGGCCTGGTGCACCCAAAACATCCATAAGATGGACCAAGAGCACGAGCAAACGCCAAAGTATGGTCAAAGGATGGCGAAAAGTGAGACAAACGATACCCTAACTTGGGCCTGGTGCACCCAAAACATCCATAAGATGGACCACGAGCACGAGCAAACGCCAAAGTGTGGTCAAAGGATGGCGAAAAGTGAGGCAAACGATACCCTAACTTGGGCCTGGTGCACCCAAAACATCCATAAGATGGACCAAGAGCACGAGCAAACGCCAAAGTATGGTCAAAGGATGGCGAAAAGTGAGGCAAACGATACCCTAACTTGGGCCTGGTGCACCCAAAACATCCATAAGATGGACCACGAGCACGAGCAAACGCCAAAGTATGGTCAAAGGATGGCGAAAAGTGAGACAAACGATACCCTAACTTGGGCCTGGTGCACCCAAAACATCCATAAGATGGACCACGAGCACGAGCAAACGCCAAAGTGTGGTCAAAGGATGGCGAAAAGTGAGGCAAACGATACCCTAACTTGGGCCTGGTGCACCCAAAACATCCATAAGATGGACCAAGAGCACGAGCAAACGCCAAAGTATGGTCAAAGGATGGCGAAAAGTGAGGCAAACGATACCCTAACTTGGGCCTGGTGCACCCAAAACATCCATAAGATGGACCACGAGCACGAGCAAACGCCAAAGTGTGGTCAAAGGATGGCGAAAAGTGAGGCAAACGATACCCTAACTTGGGCCTGGTGCACCCAAAACATCCATAAGATGGACCAAGAGCACGAGCAAACGCCAAAGTATGGTCAAAGGATGGCGAAAAGTGAGGCAAACGATACCCTAACTTGGGCCTGGTGCACCCAAAACATCCATAAGATGGACCACGAGCACGAGCAAACGCCAAAGTGTGGTCAAAGGATGGCGAAAAGTGAGACAAACGATACCCTAACTTGGGCCTGGTGCACCCAAAACATCCATAAGATGGACCACGAGCACGAGCATACGCCAAAGTGTGGTCAAAGGATGGCGAAAAGTGAGGCAAACGATACCCTAACTTGGGCCTGGTGCACCCAAAACATCCATAAGATGGACCACGAGCACGAGCATACGCCAAAGTGTGGTCAAAGGATGGCGAAAAGTGAGGCAAACGATACCCTAACTTGGGCCTGGTGCACCCAAAACATCCATAAGATGGACCACGAGCACGAGCATACGCCAAAGTGTGGTCAAAGGATGGCGAAAAGTGAGGCAAACGATACCCTAACTTGGGCCTGGTGCACCCAAAACATCCATAAGATGGACCACGAGCAGGAGCATACGCCAAAGTGTGGTCAAAGGATGGCGAAAAGTGAGGCAAACGATACCCTAACTTGGGCCTGGTGCACCCAAAACATCCATAAGATGGACCACGAGCAGGAGCATACGCCAAAGTGTGGTCAAAGGATGGCGAAAAGTGAGGCAAACGATACCCTAACTTGGGCCTGGTGCACCCAAAACATCCATAAGATGGACCACGAGCACGAGCATACGCCAAAGTGTGGTCAAAGGATGGCGAAAAGTGAGGCAAACGATACCCTAACTTGGGCCTGGTGCACCCAAAACATCCATAAGATGGACCACGAGCAGGAGCATACGCCAAAGTGTGGTCAAAGGATGGCGAAAAGTGAGGCAAACGATACCCTAACTTGGGCCTGGTGCACCCAAAACATCCATAAGATGGACCACGAGCAGGAGCATACGCCAAAGTGTGGTCAAAGGATGGCGAAAAGTGAGGCAAACGATACCCTAACTTGGGCCTGGTGCACCCAAAACATCCATAAGATGGACCACGAGCACGAGCATACGCCAAAGTGTGGT
Source organism: Anopheles aquasalis (assembly GCF_943734665.1). Lineage (NCBI taxonomy): Eukaryota > Metazoa > Arthropoda > Insecta > Diptera > Culicidae > Anopheles > Anopheles aquasalis. The sequence continues at coordinate 12,539 of NW_026060730.1, read as the reverse complement.
CAAAGGATGGCGAAAAGTGAGGCAAACGATACCCTAACTTGGGCCTGGTGCACCCAAAACATCCATAAGATGGACCACGAGCACGAGCATACGCCAAAGTGTGGTCAAAGGATGGCGAAAAGTGAGACAAACGATACCCTAACTTGGGCCTGGTGCACCCAAAACATCCATAAGATGGACCACGAGCAGGAGCATACGCCAAAGTGTGGTCAAAGGATGGCGAAAAGTGAGGCAAACGATACCCTAACTTGGGCCTGGTGCACCCAAAACATCCATAAGATGGACCACGAGCAGGAGCATACGCCAAAGTGTGGTCAAAGGATGGCGAAAAGTGAGGCAAACGATACCCTAACTTGGGCCTGGTGCACCCAAAACATCCATAAGATGGACCACGAGCACGAGCATACGCCAAAGTGTGGTCAAAGGATGGCGAAAAGTGAGGCAAACGATACCCTAACTTGGGCCTGGTGCACCCAAAACATCCATAAGATGGACCACGAGCACGAGCATACGCCAAAGTGTGGTCAAAGGATGGCGAAAAGTGAGGCAAACGATACCCTAACTTGGGCCTGGTGCACCCAAAACATCCATAAGATGGACCACGAGCACGAGCATACGCCAAAGTGTGGTCAAAGGATGGCGAAAAGTGAGGCAAACGATACCCTAACTTGGGCCTGGTGCACCCAAAACATCCATAAGATGGACCACGAGCACGAGCATACGCCAAAGTGTGGTCAAAGGATGGCGAAAAGTGAGGCAAACGATACCCTAACTTGGGCCTGGTGCACCCAAAACATCCATAAGATGGACCACGAGCACGAGCATACGCCAAAGTGTGGTCAAAGGATGGCGAAAAGTGAGGCAAACGATACCCTAACTTGGGCCTGGTGCACCCAAAACATCCATAAGATGGACCACGAGCAGGAGCATACGCCAAAGTGTGGTCAAAGGATGGCGAAAAGTGAGGCAAACGATACCCTAACTTGGGCCTGGTGCACCCAAAACATCCATAAGATGGACCACGAGCACGAGCATACGCCAAAGTGTGGTCAAAGGATGGCGAAAAGTGAGGCAAACGATACCCTAACTTGGGCCTGGTGCACCCAAAACATCCATAAGATGGACCACGAGCAGGAGCATACGCCAAAGTGTGGTCAAAGGATGGCGAAAAGTGAGGCAAACGATACCCTAACTTGGGCCTGGTGCACCCAAAACATCCATAAGATGGACCACGAGCACGAGCATACGCCAAAGTGTGGTCAAAGGATGGCGAAAAGTGAGGCAAACGATACCCTAACTTGGGCCTGGTGCACCCAAAACATCCATAAGATGGACCACGAGCACGAGCAAACGCCAAAGTGTGGTCAAAGGATGGCGAAAAGTGAGGCAAACGATACCCTAACTTGGGCCTGGTGCACCCAAAACATCCATAAGATGGACCAAGAGCACGAGCAAACGCCAAAGTATGGTCAAAGGATGGCGAAAAGTGAGGCAAACGATACCCTAACTTGGGCCTGGTGCACCCAAAACATCCATAAGATGGACCACGAGCACGAGCAAACGCCAAAGTGTGGTCAAAGGATGGCGAAAAGTGAGGCAAACGATACCCTAACTTGGGCCTGGTGCACCCAAAACATCCATAAGATGGACCACGAGCACGAGCATACGCCAAAGTGTGGTCAAAGGATGGCGAAAAGTGAGGCAAACGATACCCTAACTTGGGCCTGGTGCACCCAAAACATCCATAAGATGGACCACGAGCAGGAGCATACGCCAAAGTGTGGTCAAAGGATGGCGAAAAGTGAGGCAAACGATACCCTAACTTGGGCCTGGTGCACCCAAAACATCCATAAGATGGACCACGAGCACGAGCATACGCCAAAGTGTGGTCAAAGGATGGCGAAAAGTGAGGCAAACGATACCCTAACTTGGGCCTGGTGCACCCAAAACATCCATAAGATGGACCACGAGCACGAGCAAACGCCAAAGTATGGTCAAAGGATGGCGAAAAGTGAGACAAACGATACCCTAACTTGGGCCTGGTGCACCCAAAACATCCATAAGATGGACCACGAGCACGAGCAAACGCCAAAGTGTGGTCAAAGGATGGCGAAAAGTGAGGCAAACGATACCCTAACTTGGGCCTGGTGCACCCAAAACATCCATAAGATGGACCAAGAGCACGAGCAAACGCCAAAGTATGGTCAAAGGATGGCGAAAAGTGAGGCAAACGATACCCTAACTTGGGCCTGGTGCACCCAAAACATCCATAAGATGGACCACGAGCACGAGCAAACGCCAAAGTGTGGTCAAAGGATGGCGAAAAGTGAGGCAAACGATACCCTAACTTGGGCCTGGTGCACCCAAAACATCCATAAGATGGACCAAGAGCACGAGCAAACGCCAAAGTGTGGTCAAAGGATGGCGAAAAGTGAGGCAAACGATACCCTAACTTGGGCCTGGTGCACCCAAAACATCCATAAGATGGACCACGAGCACGAGCAAACGCCAAAGTGTGGTCAAAGGATGGCGAAAAGTG
>NW_026060720.1:0-5000 GCF_943734665.1 Anopheles aquasalis | reverse complement strand
GTCAAAGGATGGCGAAAAGTGAGGCAAACGATACCCTAACTTGGGCCTGGTGCACCCAAAACATCCATAAGATGGACCAAGAGCACGAGCAAACGCCAAAGTATGGTCAAAGGATGGCGAAAAGTGAGGCAAACGATACCCTAACTTGGGCCTGGTGCACCCAAAACATCCATAAGATGGACCAAGAGCACGAGCAAACGCCAAAGTATGGTCAAAGGATGGCGAAAAGTGAGGCAAACGATACCCTAACTTGGGCCTGGTGCACCCAAAACATCCATAAGATGGACCACGAGCACGAGCATACGCCAAAGTGTGGTCAAAGGATGGCGAAAAGTGAGGCAAACGATACCCTAACTTGGGCCTGGTGCACCCAAAACATCCATAAGATGGACCACGAGCACGAGCATACGCCAAAGTGTGGTCAAAGGATGGCGAAAAGTGAGGCAAACGATACCCTAACTTGGGCCTGGTGCACCCAAAACATCCATAAGATGGACCACGAGCACGAGCATACGCCAAAGTGTGGTCAAAGGATGGCGAAAAGTGAGGCAAACGATACCCTAACTTGGGCCTGGTGCACCCAAAACATCCATAAGATGGACCACGAGCACGAGCATACGCCAAAGTGTGGTCAAAGGATGGCGAAAAGTGTGGTCAAAGGATGGCAAACGATACCCTAACTTGGGCCTGGTGCACCCAAAACATCCATAAGATGGACCAAGAGCACGAGCAAACGCCAAAGTATGGTCAAAGGATGGCGAAAAGTGAGGCAAACGATACCCTAACTTGGGCCTGGTGCACCCAAAACATCCATAAGATGGACCACGAGCACGAGCATACGCCAAAGTGTGGTCAAAGGATGGCGAAAAGTGAGGCAAACGATACCCTAACTTGGGCCTGGTGCACCCAAAACATCCATAAGATGGACCACGAGCACGAGCATACGCCAAAGTGTGGTCAAAGGATGGCGAAACGTGAGGCAAACGATACCCTAACTTGGGCCTGGTGCACCCAAAACATCCATAAGATGGACCACGAGCACGAGCATACGCCAAAGTGTGGTCAAAGGATGGCGAAAAGTGAGGCAAACGATACCCTAACTTGGGCCTGGTGCACCCAAAACATCCATAAGATGGACCACGAGCACGAGCATACGCCAAAGTGTGGTCAAAGGATGGCGAAAAGTGAGGCAAACGATACCCTAACTTGGGCCTGGTGCACCCAAAACATCCATAAGATGGACCACGAGCACGAGCATACGCCAAAGTTTGGTCAAAGGATGGCGAAAAGTGAGGCAAACGATACCCTAACTTGGGCCTGGTGCACCCAAAACATCCATAAGATGGACCACGAGCACGAGCATACGCCAAAGTGTGGTCAAAGGATGGCGAAAAGTGAGGCAAACGATACCCTAACTTGGGCCTGGTGCACCCAAAACATCCATAAGATGGACCACGAGCACGAGCATACGCCAAAGTGTGGTCAAAGGATGGCGAAAAGTGAGGCAAACGATACCCTAACTTGGGCCTGGTGCACCCAAAACATCCATAAGATGGACCACGAGCACGAGCATACGCCAAAGTGTGGTCAAAGGATGGCGAAAAGTGAGGCAAACGATACCCTAACTTGGGCCTGGTGCACCCAAAACATCCATAAGATGGACCACGAGCACGAGCATACGCCAAAGTGTGGTCAAAGGATGGCGAAAAGTGAGGCAAACGATACCCTAACTTGGGCCTGGTGCACCCAAAACATCCATAAGATGGACCACGAGCACGAGCATACGCCAAAGTGTGGTCAAAGGATGGCGAAAAGTGTGGTCAAAGGATGGCGAAAAGTGAGGCAAACGATACCCTAACTTGGGCCTGGTGCACCCAAAACATCCATAAGATGGACCACGAGCACGAGCATACGCCAAAGTGTGGTCAAAGGATGGCGAAAAGTGAGGCAAACGATACCCTAACTTGGGCCTGGTGCACCCAAAACATCCATAAGATGGACCACGAGCACGAGCATACGCCAAAGTGTGGTCAAAGGATGGCGAAAAGTGAGGCAAACGATACCCTAACTTGGGCCTGGTGCACCCAAAACATCCATAAGATGGACCAAGAGCACGAGCAAACGCCAAAGTATGGTCAAAGGATGGCGAAAAGTGAGGCAAACGATACCCTAACTTGGGCCTGGTGCACCCAAAACATCCATAAGATGGACCACGAGCACGAGCATACGCCAAAGTGTGGTCAAAGGATGGCGAAAAGTGAGGCAAACGATACCCTAACTTGGGCCTGGTGCTCCCAAAACATCCATAAGATGGACCAAGAGCACGAGCATACGCCAAAGTGTGGTCAAAGGATGGCGAAAAGTGAGGCAAACGATACCCTAACTTGGGCCTGGTGCACCCAAAACATCCATAAGATGGACCACGAGCACGAGCATACGCCAAAGTGTGGTCAAAGGATGGCGAAAAGTGAGGCAAACGATACCCTAACTTGGGCCTGGTGCACCCAAAACATCCATAAGATGGACCACGAGCACGAGCATACGCCAAAGTGTGGTCAAAGGATGGCGAAAAGTGAGGCAAACGATACCCTAACTTGGGCCTGGTGCACCCAAAACATCCATAAGATGGACCACGAGCACGAGCATACGCCAAAGTGTGGTCAAAGGATGGCGAAAAGTGAGGCAAACGATACCCTAACTTGGGCCTGGTGCACCCAAAACATCCATAAGATGGACCACGAGCACGAGCATACGCCAAAGTGTGGTCAAAGGATGGCGAAAAGTGAGGCAAACGATACCCTAACTTGGGCCTGGTGCACCCAAAACATCCATAAGATGGACCACGAGCACGAGCATACGCCAAAGTGTGGTCAAAGGATGGCGAAAAGTGAGGCAAACGATACCCTAACTTGGGCCTGGTGCACCCAAAACATCCATAAGATGGACCACGAGCACGAGCATACGCCAAAGTGTGGTCAAAGGATGGCGAAAAGTGAGGCAAACGATACCCTAACTTGGGCCTGGTGCTCCCAAAACATCCATAAGATGGACCACGAGCACGAGCATACGCCAAAGTGTGGTCAAAGGATGGCGAAAAGTGAGGCAAACGATACCCTAACTTGGGCCTGGTGCACCCAAAACATCCATAAGATGGACCACGAGCACGAGCATACGCCAAAGTGTGGTCAAAGGATGGCGAAAAGTGAGGCAAACGATACCCTAACTTGGGCCTGGTGCACCCAAAACATCCATAAGATGGACCACGAGCACGAGCATACGCCAAAGTGTGGTCAAAGGATGGCGAAAAGTGAGGCAAACGATACCCTAACTTGGGCCTGGTGCACCCAAAACATCCATAAGATGGACCACGAGCACGAGCATACGCCAAAGTGTGGTCAAAGGATGGCGAAAAGTGTGGTCAAAGGATGGCAAACGATACCCTAACTTGGGCCTGGTGCACCCAAAACATCCATAAGATGGACCACGAGCACGAGCATACGCCAAAGTGTGGTCAAAGGATGGCGAAAAGTGAGGCAAACGATACCCTAACTTGGGCCTGGTGCACCCAAAACATCCATAAGATGGACCACGAGCACGAGCATACGCCAAAGTGTGGTCAAAGGATGGCGAAAAGTGAGGCAAACGATACCCTAACTTGGGCCTGGTGCACCCAAAACATCCATAAGATGGACCAAGAGCACGAGCAAACGCCAAAGTATGGTCAAAGGATGGCGAAAAGTGAGGCAAACGATACCCTAACTTGGGCCTGGTGCACCCAAAACATCCATAAGATGGACCACGAGCACGAGCATACGCCAAAGTGTGGTCAAAGGATGGCGAAAAGTGAGGCAAACGATACCCTAACTTGGGCCTGGTGCTCCCAAAACATCCATAAGATGGACCAAGAGCACGAGCATACGCCAAAGTGTGGTCAAAGGATGGCGAAAAGTGAGGCAAACGATACCCTAACTTGGGCCTGGTGCACCCAAAATGATGCCCTAACATGGGCCAGGTGCACCCAAAAGATCCATGAAGTGGACCACAAACATCAGCAAAACACTTCCTACCATGCCTCTATAGTGCCCAAGGACCGCCTAAGAAAAATGGTTTTTCAAAGTATAGAGTTAGCCAAAAGCGTTTGATTTTGTTCGGGACTGAATGTAAGCCTTATGCGCAAAACCTATGTATGAAGGGTAACTGATTCGGCTCTGGCGTGGTACTGGTTTTAGAGGATTGGTGTCTGGCACGTTCCGTGGTGGTCATACGAGTACCACTAGATGGTCGGCGTGCCATGGTACTGAGTATTACTTGCCTAGAGCCGGCAAAGGTTAGACGGTGCGACTTGGTGCGGTCCATCGTTCGCAATGCGAAGGGTAGTGTTTGAGAGTATAAAAGGTAGCAAATGCTCATGACGCGAGTAGAGTACCGGGTCGGCGTGCCGCGGTACCTCTGGTAAGCGACAGCAAGAGCTGATGAGATAGAGAGTTTAGAGTGCGTCTAGTACGCCTCGAGAGAGGGTCACATATAGTACACTACGATTCGGGTTCCGACTGACGGTGTTTGGTCGGGCTCACGGTTGCGTAGCCTAGAGCGGGGCTCAGGAATAGGCTTGCGACTGGAATTGTGTGCACGAATGTGAAACGTGCCGAGAGTGAGATACAAATATGAGGTATTATAACTGAAAACGTAGTGCGGATTTGTACCGTGGCACCGAGAATACATGAGTGTTGTGGGCTTGGTTGCAGCTAAGAGCGGTGGTGCAGTGGGCTGTGCGCGTTCTAGGTGTACCAATGACTGCTCGCTTATGCTTGGTGTGCAGGTTGTGAGTTGTTCGCTACATGTGCTTAAGAGTATCTTGTGCAATGCGTGGTGGCGCGTGGTGTGCTTGTGTACTGTACTGCACTGATCGCCTCGCGGCGTCCTCGCGGTTCGAAAACCCCAACGATGCACGGGGGAGATGAGTGGTCTGCGGCCCTTTCGAACTGCTTGATGGTATAATA
>NW_026060718.1:0-2500 GCF_943734665.1 Anopheles aquasalis | reverse complement strand
TCGCCATCCTTTGACCACACTTTGGCGTATGCTCGTGCTCGTGGTCCATCTTATGGATGTTTTGGGTGCACCAGGCCCAAGTTAGGGTATCGTTTGCCTCACTTTTCGCCATCCTTTGACCACACTTTGGCGTATGCTCGTGCTCGTGGTCCATCTTATGGATGTTTTGGGTGCACCAGGCCCAAGTTAGGGTATCGTTTGCCTCACTTTTCGCCATCCTTTGACCACACTTTGGCGTTTGCTCGTGCTCTTGGTCCATCTTATGGATGTTTTGGGTGCACCAGGCCCAAGTTAGGGTATCGTTTGCCTCACTTTTCGCCATCCTTTGACCACACTTTGGCGTATGCTCGTGCTCGTGGTCCATCTTATGGATGTTTTGGGTGCACCAGGCCCAAGTTAGGGTATCGTTTGCCTCACTTTTCGCCATCCTTTGACCACACTTTGGCGTATGCTCGTGCTCGTGGTCCATCTTATGGATGTTTTGGGTGCACCAGGCCCAAGTTAGGGTATCGTTTGCCTCACTTTTCGCCATCCTTTGACCACACTTTGGCGTATGCTCGTGCTCGTGGTCCATCTTATGGATGTTTTGGGTGCACCAGGCCCAAGTTAGGGTATCGTTTGCCTCACTTTTCGCCATCCTTTGACCACACTTTGGCGTTTGCTCGTGCTCTTGGTCCATCTTATGGATGTTTTGGGTGCACCAGGCCCAAGTTAGGGTATCGTTTGCCTCACTTTTCGCCATCCTTTGACCACACTTTGGCGTATGCTCGTGCTCGTGGTCCATCTTATGGATGTTTTGGGTGCACCAGGCCCAAGTTAGGGTATCGTTTGCCTCACTTTTCGCCATCCTTTGACCACACTTTGGCGTATGCTCGTGCTCGTGGTCCATCTTATGGATGTTTTGGGTGCACCAGGCCCAAGTTAGGGTATCGTTTGCCTCACTTTTCGCCATCCTTTGACCACACTTTGGCGTATGCTCGTGCTCGTGGTCCATCTTATGGATGTTTTGGGTGCACCAGGCCCAAGTTAGGGTATCGTTTGCCTCACTTTTCGCCATCCTTTGACCACACTTTGGCGTTTGCTCGTGCTCTTGGTCCATCTTATGGATGTTTTGGGTGCACCAGGCCCAAGTTAGGGTATCGTTTGCCTCACTTTTCGCCATCCTTTGACCACACTTTGGCGTATGCTCGTGCTCGTGGTCCATCTTATGGATGTTTTGGGTGCACCAGGCCCAAGTTAGGGTATCGTTTGCCTCACTTTTCGCCATCCTTTGACCACACTTTGGCGTATGCTCGTGCTCGTGGTCCATCTTATGGATGTTTTGGGTGCACCAGGCCCAAGTTAGGGTATCGTTTGCCTCACTTTTCGCCATCCTTTGACCACACTTTGGCGTATGCTCGTGCTCGTGGTCCATCTTATGGATGTTTTGGGTGCACCAGGCCCAAGTTAGGGTATCGTTTGCCTCACTTTTCGCCATCCTTTGACCACACTTTGGCGTATGCTCGTGCTCGTGGTCCATCTTATGGATGTTTTGGGTGCACCAGGCCCAAGTTAGGGTATCGTTTGCCTCACTTTTCGCCATCCTTTGACCACACTTTGGCGTTTGCTCGTGCTCTTGGTCCATCTTATGGATGTTTTGGGTGCACCAGGCCCAAGTTAGGGTATCGTTTGCCTCACTTTTCGCCATCCTTTGACCACACTTTGGCGTATGCTCGTGCTCGTGGTCCATCTTATGGATGTTTTGGGTGCACCAGGCCCAAGTTAGGGTATCGTTTGCCTCACTTTTCGCCATCCTTTGACCACACTTTGGCGTATGCTCGTGCTCGTGGTCCATCTTATGGATGTTTTGGGTGCACCAGGCCCAAGTTAGGGTATCGTTTGCCTCACTTTTCGCCATCCTTTGACCACACTTTGGCGTTTGCTCTTGCTTTTAGCCAACCTCATGAGTGTTTGGGTGCACCAGGCCCACCGAATGGTTGCTCTCGTTCATCAACAGGCGTATTCTTTGAACCCAAGAGCTCGTCACAACCATGCAAACCCTTGTAACCATGATTGTGTGAACCATGTTTGCGCAAAGTGTGGTATCAAGCAAGGCTTATGTGAACCATGTTTGCGCAAAAGAGAGTCCTTCTAGTCCACCGTAGTGTTGGTAAGGGAAACCATCACCCTTTCTGTTCGGCTGAGTTTCCGGGACTTAGCAAGTTTAGCGAGCGCGCTATGCCAACACACCACGGACGAACCGAGTGTGCAAGCATAGTCGTGCGCTCGCCAAACTATACTCTCTCTCTCTACCAAGGCACATCACACTAAACGCTCCCCTGCACGTCGTGTGCATCACTGCACACACCAGCAGCAAGCGCGATAGCATAAGCCGCCCTCAGTATAACCGCCAAGCATGGGTAGCCTGAGAGGATCGAAATGGAAACCTCTCTGCAACGTGCAGCCCCCAGCCTGTAAACCTATCGTTTGTAGGTGGTCTCAGGTGTCGAAATCAGACTCT
>NW_026060693.1:57500-60000 GCF_943734665.1 Anopheles aquasalis | reverse complement strand
CCAAAACATCCATAAGATGGACCAAGAGCACGAGCAAACGCCAAAGTGTGGTCAAAGGATGGCGAAAAGTGAGGCAAACGATACCCTAACTTGGGCCTGGTGCACCCAAAACATCCATAAGATGGACCACGAGCACGAGCATACGCCAAAGTGTGGTCAAAGGATGGCGAAAAGAGAGGCAAACGATACCCTAACTTGGGCCTGGTGCACCCAAAACATCCATAAGATGGACCACGAGCACGAGCATACGCCAAAGTGTGGTCAAAGGATGGCGAAAAGTGAGGCAAACGATACCCTAACTTGGGCCTGGTGCACCCAAAACATCCATAAGATGGACCACGAGCACGAGCATACGCCAAAGTGTGGTCAAAGGATGGCGAAAAGAGAGGCAAACGATACCCTAACTTGGGCCTGGTGCACCCAAAACATCCATAAGATGGACCAAGAGCACGAGCAAACGCCAAAGTGTGGTCAAAGGATGGCGAAAAGTGAGACAAACGATACCCTAACTTGGGCCTGGTGCACCCAAAACATCCATAAGATGGACCAAGAGCACGAGCAAACGCCAAAGTGTGGTCAAAGGATGGCGAAAAGTGAGACAAACGATAACCTAACTTGGGCCTGGTGCACCCAAAACATCCATAAGATGGACCAAGAGCACGAGCAAACGCCAAAGTATGGTCAAAGGATGGCGAAAAGTGAGGCAAACGATACCCTAACTTGGGCCTGGTGCACCCAAAACATCCATAAGATGGACCAAGAGCACGAGCAAACGCCAAAGTGTGGTCAAAGGATGGCGAAAAGTGAGACAAACGATACCCTAACTTGGGCCTGGTGCACCCAAAACATCCATAAGATGGACCACGAGCACGAGCATACGCCAAAGTGTGGTCAAAGGATGGCGAAAAGTGAGGCAAACGATACCCTAACTTGGGCCTGGTGCACCCAAAACATCCATAAGATGGACCACGAGCACGAGCATACGCCAAAGTGTGGTCAAAGGATGGCGAAAAGAGAGGCAAACGATACCCTAACTTGGGCCTGGTGCACCCAAAACATCCATAAGATGGACCACGAGCACGAGCATACGCCAAAGTGTGGTCAAAGGATGGCGAAAAGTGAGGCAAACGATACCCTAACTTGGGCCTGGTGCACCCAAAACATCCATAAGATGGACCACGAGCACGAGCATACGCCAAAGTGTGGTCAAAGGATGGCGAAAAGAGAGGCAAACGATACCCTAACTTGGGCCTGGTGCACCCAAAACATCCATAAGATGGACCAAGAGCACGAGCAAACGCCAAAGTGTGGTCAAAGGATGGCGAAAAGTGAGACAAACGATACCCTAACTTGGGCCTGGTGCACCCAAAACATCCATAAGATGGACCACGAGCACGAGCAAACGCCAAAGTGTGGTCAAAGGATGGCGAAAAGTGAGGCAAACGATACCCTAACTTGGGCCTGGTGCACCCAAAACATCCATAAGATGGACCACGAGCACGAGCATACGCCAAAGTGTGGTCAAAGGATGGCGAAAAGTGAGGCAAACGATACCCTAACTTGGGCCTGGTGCACCCAAAACATCCATAAGATGGACCAAGAGCACGAGCATACGCCAAAGTGTGGTCAAAGGATGGCGAAAAGAGAGGCAAACGATACCCTAACTTGGGCCTGGTGCACCCAAAACATCCATAAGATGGACCAAGAGCACGAGCAAACGCCAAAGTGTGGTCAAAGGATGGCGAAAAGTGAGACAAACGATACCCTAACTTGGGCCTGGTGCACCCAAAACATCCATAAGATGGACCACGAGCACGAGCAAACGCCAAAGTGTGGTCAAAGGATGGCGAAAAGTGAGACAAACGATACCCTAACTTGGGCCTGGTGCACCCAAAACATCCATAAGATGGACCAAAAGCACGAGCAAACGCCAAAGTGTGGTCAAAGGATGGCGAAAAGTGAGGCAAACGATACCCTAACTTGGGCCTGGTGCACCCAAAACATCCATAAGATGGACCACGAGCACGAGCAAACGCCAAAGTGTGGTCAAAGGATGGCGAAAAGTGAGACAAACGATACCCTAACTTGGGCCTGGTGCACCCAAAACATCCATAAGATGGACCACGAGCACGAGCAAACGCCAAAGTGTGGTCAAAGGATGGCGAAAAGTGAGACAAACGATAACCTAACTTGGGCCTGGTGCACCCAAAACATCCATAAGATGGACCAAGAGCACGAGCAAACGCCAAAGTATGGTCAAAGGATGGCGAAAAGTGAGGCAAACGATACCCTAACTTGGGCCTGGTGCACCCAAAACATCCATAAGATGGACCAAGAGCACGAGCAAACGCCAAAGTGTGGTCAAAGGATGGCGAAAAGTGAGACAAACGATACCCTAACTTGGGCCTGGTGCACCCAAAACATCCATAAGATGGACCACGAGCACGAGCATACGCCAAAGTGTGGTCAAAGGATGGCGAAAAGTGAGGCAAACGATACC
>NW_026060693.1:22500-25000 GCF_943734665.1 Anopheles aquasalis | reverse complement strand
GAAAAGTGAGGCAAACGATACCCTAACTTGGGCCTGGTGCACCCAAAACATCCATAAGATGGACCACGAGCACGAGCATACGCCAAAGTGTGGTCAAAGGATGGCGAAAAGAGAGGCAAACGATACCCTAACTTGGGCCTGGTGCACCCAAAACATCCATAAGATGGACCAAGAGCACGAGCAAACGCCAAAGTGTGGTCAAAGGATGGCGAAAAGTGAGACAAACGATACCCTAACTTGGGCCTGGTGCACCCAAAACATCCATAAGATGGACCACGAGCACGAGCAAACGCCAAAGTGTGGTCAAAGGATGGCGAAAAGTGAGACAAACGATACCCTAACTTGGGCCTGGTGCACCCAAAACATCCATAAGATGGACCAAAAGCACGAGCAAACGCCAAAGTGTGGTCAAAGGATGGCGAAAAGTGAGGCAAACGATACCCTAACTTGGGCCTGGTGCACCCAAAACATCCATAAGATGGACCACGAGCACGAGCAAACGCCAAAGTGTGGTCAAAGGATGGCGAAAAGTGAGACAAACGATACCCTAACTTGGGCCTGGTGCACCCAAAACATCCATAAGATGGACCACGAGCACGAGCAAACGCCAAAGTGTGGTCAAAGGATGGCGAAAAGTGAGACAAACGATAACCTAACTTGGGCCTGGTGCACCCAAAACATCCATAAGATGGACCAAGAGCACGAGCAAACGCCAAAGTATGGTCAAAGGATGGCGAAAAGTGAGGCAAACGATACCCTAACTTGGGCCTGGTGCACCCAAAACATCCATAAGATGGACCAAGAGCACGAGCAAACGCCAAAGTGTGGTCAAAGGATGGCGAAAAGTGAGACAAACGATACCCTAACTTGGGCCTGGTGCACCCAAAACATCCATAAGATGGACCACGAGCACGAGCATACGCCAAAGTGTGGTCAAAGGATGGCGAAAAGTGAGGCAAACGATACCCTAACTTGGGCCTGGTGCACCCAAAACATCCATAAGATGGACCACGAGCACGAGCATACGCCAAAGTGTGGTCAAAGGATGGCGAAAAGAGAGGCAAACGATACCCTAACTTGGGCCTGGTGCACCCAAAACATCCATAAGATGGACCAAGAGCACGAGCAAACGCCAAAGTGTGGTCAAAGGATGGCGAAAAGTGAGACAAACGATACCCTAACTTGGGCCTGGTGCACCCAAAACATCCATAAGATGGACCAAGAGCACGAGCAAACGCCAAAGTGTGGTCAAAGGATGGCGAAAAGTGAGACAAACGATAACCTAACTTGGGCCTGGTGCACCCAAAACATCCATAAGATGGACCAAGAGCACGAGCAAACGCCAAAGTATGGTCAAAGGATGGCGAAAAGTGAGGCAAACGATACCCTAACTTGGGCCTGGTGCACCCAAAACATCCATAAGATGGACCAAGAGCACGAGCAAACGCCAAAGTGTGGTCAAAGGATGGCGAAAAGTGAGACAAACGATACCCTAACTTGGGCCTGGTGCACCCAAAACATCCATAAGATGGACCACGAGCACGAGCATACGCCAAAGTGTGGTCAAAGGATGGCGAAAAGTGAGGCAAACGATACCCTAACTTGGGCCTGGTGCACCCAAAACATCCATAAGATGGACCACGAGCACGAGCATACGCCAAAGTGTGGTCAAAGGATGGCGAAAAGAGAGGCAAACGATACCCTAACTTGGGCCTGGTGCACCCAAAACATCCATAAGATGGACCACGAGCACGAGCATACGCCAAAGTGTGGTCAAAGGATGGCGAAAAGTGAGGCAAACGATACCCTAACTTGGGCCTGGTGCACCCAAAACATCCATAAGATGGACCACGAGCACGAGCATACGCCAAAGTGTGGTCAAAGGATGGCGAAAAGTGAGGCAAACGATACCCTAACTTGGGCCTGGTGCACCCAAAACATCCATAAGATGGACCACGAGCACGAGCATACGCCAAAGTGTGGTCAAAGGATGGCGAAAAGTGAGGCAAACGATACCCTAACTTGGGCCTGGTGCACCCAAAACATCCATAAGATGGACCACGAGCACGAGCATACGCCAAAGTGTGGTCAAAGGATGGCGAAAAGTGAGGCAAACGATACCCTAACTTGGGCCTGGTGCACCCAAAACATCCATAAGATGGACCACGAGCACGAGCATACGCCAAAGTATGGTCAATGGATGGCGAAAAGTGAGGCAAACGATACCCTAACTTGGGCCTGGTGCACCCAAAACATCCATAAGATGGACCAAGAGCACGAGCAAACGCCAAAGTGTGGTCAAAGGATGGCGAAAAGTGAGACAAACGATACCCTAACTTGGGCCTGGTGCACCCAAAACATCCATAAGATGGACCAAGAGCACGAGCAAACGCCAAAGTGTGGTCAAAGGATGGCGAAAAGTGAGGCAAACGATACCCTAACTTGGGCCTGGTGCACCCAAAACATCCATAAGATGGACCACGAGCACGAGCATACGCCA
>NW_026060692.1:0-2500 GCF_943734665.1 Anopheles aquasalis | reverse complement strand
CAGGCCCAAGTTAGGGTATCGTTTGCCTCACTTTTCGCCATCCATTGACCATACTTTGGCGTATGCTCGTGCTCGTGGTCCATCTTATGGATGTTTTGGGTGCACCAGGCCCAAGTTAGGGTATCGTTTGCCTCACTTTTCGCCATCCTTTGACCACACTTTGGCGTATGCTCGTGCTCGTGGTCCATCTTATGGATGTTTTGGGTGCACCAGGCCCAAGTTAGGGTATCGTTTGCCTCACTTTTCGCCATCCTTTGACCACACTTTGGCGTATGCTCGTGCTCGTGGTCCATCTTATGGATGTTTTGGGTGCACCAGGCCCAAGTTAGGGTATCGTTTGCCTCACTTTTCGCCATCCATTGACCATACTTTGGCGTATGCTCGTGCTCGTGGTCCATCTTATGGATGTTTTGGGTGCACCAGGCCCAAGTTAGGGTATCGTTTGCCTCACTTTTCGCCATCCTTTGACCACACTTTGGCGTATGCTCGTGCTCGTGGTCCATCTTATGGATGTTTTGGGTGCACCAGGCCCAAGTTAGGGTATCGTTTGCCTCACTTTTCGCCATCCTTTGACCACACTTTGGCGTATGCTCGTGCTCGTGGTCCATCTTATGGATGTTTTGGGTGCACCAGGCCCAAGTTAGGGTATCGTTTGCCTCACTTTTCGCCATCCTTTGACCACACTTTGGCGTATGCTCGTGCTCGTGGTCCATCTTATGGATGTTTTGGGTGCACCAGGCCCAAGTTAGGGTATCGTTTGTCTCACTTTTCGCCATCCTTTGACCACACTTTGGCGTATGCTCGTGCTCGTGGCCCATCTTATGGATGTTTTGGGTGCACCAGGCCCAAGTTAGGGTATCGTTTGTCTCACTTTTCGCCATCCTTTGACCACACTTTGGCGTATGCTCGTGCTCGTGGTCCATCTTATGGATGTTTTGGGTGCACCAGGCCCAAGTTAGGGTATCGTTTGCCTCACTTTTCGCCATCCTTTGACCACACTTTGGCGTATGCTCGTGCTCGTGGTCCATCTTATGGATGTTTTGGGTGCACCAGGCCCAAGTTAGGGTATCGTTTGCCTCACTTTTCGCCATCCTTTGACCACACTTTGGCGTATGCTCGTGCTCGTGGTCCATCTTATGGATGTTTTGGGTGCACCAGGCCCAAGTTAGGGTATCGTTTGCCTCACTTTTCGCCATCCTTTGACCACACTTTGGCGTATGCTCGTGCTCGTGGTCCATCTTATGGATGTTTTGGGTGCACCAGGCCCAAGTTAGGGTATCGTTTGCCTCACTTTTCGCCATCCTTTGACCATACTTTGGCGTTTGCTCGTGCTCTTGGTCCATCTTATGGATGTTTTGGGAGCACCAGGCCCAAGTTAGGGTATCGTTTGCCTCACTTTTCGCCATCCTTTGACCACACTTTGGCGTATGCTCGTGCTCGTGGTCCATCTTATGGATGTTTTGGGTGCACCAGGCCCAAGTTAGGGTATCGTTTGCCTCACTTTTCGCCGTCCTTTGACCATACTTTGGCGTTTGCTCGTGCTCTTGATCCATCTTATGGATGTTTTGTGTGCACCAGGCCCAAGTTAGGGTATCGTTTGCCTCACTTTTCGCCATCCTTTGACCATACTTTGGCGTTTGCTCGTGCTCTTGGTCCATCTTATGGATGTTTTGGGAGCACCAGGCCCAAGTTAGGGTATCGTTTGCCTCACTTTTCGCCATCCTTTGACCACACTTTGGCGTTTGCTCGTGCTCGTGGTCCATCTTATGGATGTTTTGGGTGCACCAGGCCCAAGTTAGGGTATCGTTTGCCTCACTTTTCGCCATCCTTTGACCATACTTTGGCGTTTGCTCGTGCTCTTGGTCCATCTTATGGATGTTTTGGGAGCACCAGGCCCAAGTTAGGGTATCGTTTGCCTCACTTTTCGCCATCCTTTGACCACACTTTGGCGTTTGCTCGTGCTCGTGGTCCATCTTATGGATGTTTTGGGTGCACCAGGCCCAAGTTAGGGTATCGTTTGCCTCACTTTTCGCCATCCTTTGACCACACTTTGGCGTATGCTCGTGCTCGTGGTCCATCTTATGGATGTTTTGGGTGCACCAGGCCCAAGTTAGGGTATCGTTTGCCTCACTTTTCGCCATCCTTTGACCACACTTTGGCGTATGCTCGTGCTCGTGGTCCATCTTATGGATGTTTTGGGTGCACCAGGCCCAAGTTAGGGTATCGTTTGCCTCACTTTTCGCCGTCCTTTGACCATACTTTGGCGTTTGCTCGTGCTCTTGATCCATCTTATGGATGTTTTGGGTGCACCAGGCCCAAGTTAGGGTATCGTTTGCCTCACTTTTCGCCATCCTTTGACCATACTTTGGCGTTTGCTCGTGCTCTTGATCCATCTTATGGATGTTTTGGGTGCACCAGGCCCAAGTTAGGGTATCGTTTGCCTCACTTTTCGCCATCCTTTGACCACACTTTGGCGTATGCTCGTGCTCGTGGTCCATCT
>NW_026060687.1:15000-17500 GCF_943734665.1 Anopheles aquasalis | reverse complement strand
TTTCGCCATCCTTTGACCATACTTTGGCGTTTGCTCGTGCTCTTGGTCCATCTTATGGATGTTTTGGGTGCACCAGGCCCAAGTTAGGGTATCGTTTGCCTCACTTTTCGCCATCCTTTGACCACACTTTGGCGTATGCTCGTGCTCGTGGTCCATCTTATGGATGTTTTGGGTGCACCAGGCCCAAGTTAGGGTATCGTTTGCCTCACTTTTCGCCATCCTTTGACCACACTTTAGCCTATGCTCGTGCTCGTGGTCCATCTTATGGATGTTTTGGGTGCACCAGGCCCAAGTTAGGGTATCGTTTGCCTCACTTTTCGCCATCCTTTGACCACACTTTGGCCTATGCTCGTGCTCGTGGTCCATCTTATGGATGTTTTGGGTGCACCAGGCCCAAGTTAGGGTATCGTTTGTCTCACTTTTCGCCATCCTTTGACCACACTTTGGCGTATGCACGTGCTCGTGGTCCATCTTATGGATGTTTTGGGTGCACCAGGCCCAAGTTAGGGTATCGTTTGCCTCACTTTTCGCCATCCTTTGACCACACTTTGGCGTATGCTCGTGCTCGTGGTCCATCTTATGGATGTTTTGGGTGCACCAGGCCCAAGTTAGGGTATCGTTTGCCTCACTTTTCGCCATCCTTTGACCACACTTTGGCGTATGCTCGTGCTCGTGGTCCATCTTATGGATGTTTTGGGTGCACCAGGCCCAAGTTAGGGTATCGTTTGCCTCACTTTTCGCCATCCTTTGACCACACTTTGGCGTATGCTCGTGCTCGTGGTCCATCTTATGGATGTTTTGGGTGCACCAGGCCCAAGTTAGGGTATCGTTTGCCTCACTTTTCGCCATCCTTTGACCACGCTTTGGCGTTTGCTCGTGCTCTTGGTCCATCTTATGGATGTTTTGGGTGCACCAGGCCCAAGTTAGGGTATCGTTTGCCTCACTTTTCGCCATCCTTTGACCACACTTTGGCGTATGCTCGTGCTCGTGGTCCATCTTATGGATGTTTTGGGTGCACCAGGCCCAAGTTAGGGTATCGTTTGCCTCACTTTTCGCCATCCTTTGACTACACTTTGGCGTATGCTCGTGCTCTTGGTCCATCTTATGGATGTTTTGGGTGCACCAGGCCCAAGTTAGGGTATCGTTTGCCTCACTTTTCGCCATCCTTTGACCATACTTTGGCGTTTGCTCGTGCTCTTGGTCCATCTTATGGATGTTTTGGGTGCACCAGGCCCAAGTTAGGGTTTCGTTTGCCTCACTTTTCGCCATCCTTTGACCATACTTTGGCGTTTGCTCGTGCTCTTGGTCCATCTTATGGATGTTTTGGGTGCACCAGGCCCAAGTTAGGGTATCGTTTGCCTCACTTTTCGCCATCCTTTGACCACACTTTGGCGTATGCTCGTGCTCGTGGTCCATCTTATGGATGTTTTGGGTGCACCAGGCCCAAGTTAGGGTATCGTTTGCCTCACTTTTCGCCATCCTTTGACCACACTTTGGCGTATGCTCGTGCTCGTGGTCCATCTTATGGATGTTTTGGGTGCACCAGGCCCAAGTTAGGGTATCGTTTGCCTCACTTTTCGCCATCCTTTGACCACACTTTGGCGTATGCTCGTGCTCGTGGTCCATCTTATGGATGTTTTGGGTGCACCAGGCCCAAGTTAGGGTATCGTTTGCCTCACTTTTCGCCATCCTTTGACCACGCTTTGGCGTTTGCTCGTGCTCTTGGTCCATCTTATGGATGTTTTGGGTGCACCAGGCCCAAGTTAGGGTATCGTTTGCCTCACTTTTCGCCATCCTTTGACCACACTTTGGCGTATGCTCGTGCTCGTGGTCCATCTTATGGATGTTTTGGGTGCACCAGGCCCAAGTTAGGGTATCGTTTGCCTCACTTTTCGCCATCCTTTGACTACACTTTGGCGTATGCTCGTGCTCTTGGTCCATCTTATGGATGTTTTGGGTGCACCAGGCCCAAGTTAGGGTATCGTTTGCCTCACTTTTCGCCATCCTTTGACCATACTTTGGCGTTTGCTCGTGCTCTTGGTCCATCTTATGGATGTTTTGGGTGCACCAGGCCCAAGTTAGGGTATCGTTTGCCTCACTTTTCGCCATCCTTTGACCATACTTTGGCGTTTGCTCGTGCTCTTGGTCCATCTTATGGATGTTTTGGGTGCACCAGGCCCAAGTTAGGGTATCGTTTGCCTCACTTTTCGCCATCCTTTGACCACACTTTGGCGTATGCTCGTGCTCGTGGTCCATCTTATGGATGTTTTGGGTGCACCAGGCCCAAGTTAGGGTATCGTTTGCCTCACTTTTCGCCATCCTTTGACCACACTTTGGCGTATGCTCGTGCTCGTGGTCCATCTTATGGATGTTTTGGGTGCACCAGGCCCAAGTTAGGGTATCGTTTGCCTCACTTTTCGCCATCCTTTGACCACACTTTGGCGCATGCTCGTGCTCGTGGTCCATCTTATGGATGTTTTGGGTGCACCAGGCCCAAGTT